>NC_089814.1:16656590-16854090 GCF_029633855.1 Hoplias malabaricus | reverse complement strand
ATGTACAGCAAGCCCTGCCTTGAGGTGACCAAGTGGCAGGGGCAGTGTGATTATAATGAGAATGAAACTATTCTCCACCAGCTAACAGGGATTTTAAGGCAACTGCTGTTGGGTTTGTTCAATTTAGATTGGTTCAACTCTGAAATCCAGGCTGATGCAGAAATTCACTGCAGTGCTGATATGATGAGGGTGATTACGAAACAGAAGGACACGGCAGAAATCTGTCTATTGAGGAAACTCACTTAATATTCATGGTTCTTCTGTGTTGCGGGATGATGTTTCGAACAGAGGCAGATGTGTCATTAAAGCCTGCCTGAGATGAACGTTTACTCCACAGTTCACAAAGCCCTGTTCACTCATCTCGCAGCAATATCGTGCCAATAATGCGCCCTTCTCATTAAACTGCCTATATGATTGGTTATTGCAAGTGTGTTATATTTTATAGACACTGGGACATCAAGAGCTTTGGCTGGTTGCTGCTCATGTCTGAGCAGAGCCAGGAGAAGAAAATGAAAGAGACTTGTAATAGTGCAGCAAGCCTGGCAACAGAAAGATTAAAATTAAATACTTGTCATTTTAACCATTTACTAACGTACAGGGAAACAAAACAACAATCTTCCATGGCCTCAGCGTAACATATGAGACCTGAGCGTAGTTTACAAGACTTAGACTACACATACAGCCATTAAACTATGGTATGTAAACAAATAAGAATGTACAATATTGGATTAGATATTTCAGTTTTTTTTTTTTTGTTTTTTGTTTTTTTTTTATATTTTTGTTTAAACCTTTTTTCCTCCCCATTTTTGTCAGGGCCATTTCCATCCACTAGCTAGGATTCCCCCACTCACGCAGTGCTACCAAACTAGGCAGGTGAAGGCTAACTCCCTCTTTACAATAAAAGGCAGGAAATGAAATAGATGACCAGTCATTTCTTATGACAGTAGGCAATTTGTAGTAGTGGTAGCCAGCGAGGACAGAGCGACATATAGAGTTGTGAATTTCACTTCTTCATGCAAATGAGTTATGATGCAGAGATGCAACCCTAAACGTGTACACACAAGAAAAATATGTGGACCAGTGGCGATTGCTTTAAGACGGCAAGGGAAGCTCAGCTTCCCCTAAAATGTAATAAAATAAGTGATCAAACATATACTGTTGTGTGTACATGTCATTGAATAAATACGCACTACAACGGACTCAACTTTTGTTCAGAATCAGCTTCTTATCACTGGTAAAGACGCGGCTTTGCTCTCAATCATTCCCACAGCCTCACGGTGCTTTAAACAGTGTTCAATAGCGAAGCAGCGAAACGAGACGAGGGATTGCATAAATGCTGGGCTTTGTCCCGCCCATCGGACGCTCAGGGTCTCTGGGGGTCTATGGGGCAGTGGGCTGGCCTCGGCTGACCCGGACGCTCAGCTTCTGCATGATGATTGGATGATCTGTCTGAGGCTGAATCCCTTTTTGATTGACAGCGAAATGAGCGAATCAGTGACCCTTTGGTGTAAAGATCCGTGGAAGCACAGGCGGACACACTTCACATGGGCCAAGGCCGTTTAAGCAGCCTAGCTCTGCTGGCCATTGAGAGGACACTAGTCAACCGACACATTTTATGATGTAGGCCGAAATTGAGCTTCCCCTCCTTGAAAGACCAGCATCCGCCACTGATGTGGACTCATAAGCATCTCGTAACCTTCTAGAGTAACACATGCTTCTGCTATCACATGTGAACCCAGCCCGAACTTCTTTTTAAACGGTCACGAACACAACATTTCTAGACATCTCAACATGCTTGGAGGAGAACTCTAACAGCCCAGCTCTGTGATGTTAGCTTTCAGATACCTATATTGGCTAGCATCATGCTAAGTGATGGGGGAGGGGAAAGGCCATTCATGACTTCTTTCTAAAATGGTTTATTTTTTTACCAAAAATAGACATACTGTATTTACTTGTTCTGACTTCTTTACAAACATTACAGTTAAACACTGTGATAGAGTTAAGAAGAAAATGAGTAGATATGTTAAGCATTGTGATGACATTCTTTGCTGTAATTGCTAGTCTTAAGTATATACCAGATCTTATATTAGACCAGTACAATACGGACCACTGGTCAAGTTGCATGGCCGCAGTTATTTACATGCGTGGCAATGCTTATTATACATGTAAAGCACGGAGCCTTCCTCTGCAGGTTTCACAGCCATCTAGTCCCTTTTCTTTGTCAGAGCAGCAGCCAGCAGAATGATGAATGCTTTATGGAGAAGGACGGATGTTTTGGCTCGCAACAGAGTCTTCCATTTAAATAAAGCGTATGGGGCTGGCACAAAAGATCTATTGCAGCTCTAGCCGCCTGCTATCCAGGCGCTTGGCTGTTGTTTGTGATTATTTAGGACACGTGGAATGCTAATATGTAGCATGTTGTATGAATATTAATGCACCAGGCACGGACATGCAGGGAGGGCAATGAGACTGAGGTGGGGGCATGGCATAGTGCTGAATATGCAGGGAAATGGCAGTGGAAATGCCTTCATATGCACACAGAAGTGAGACTACTGACCCATTTTAATGGCAGATCCTACACGTGTGGTGCCTAGCAATGGGGCGAAGTGCCAGGGGAAGAACAGGCTTGTGTCAGGAAAGATAGTAAGGAGATATAGGCATGTACAGCAGAACACACCTCCTGCTGCTGGTGAGGAAATGTGTTGGATCATATTAAATGACAGAAAGTGTCAAGATTTCAGTGATATTCATACATATTTATAAATTGTATTGTCCATACATTTTATTTATTCCAAGATTCTTCCAAGAAAAAAAATGAAATATAAAGAAAAAACAAAAGAACTGTTAATGCTTAGTGTCAGTTTCTAATTAAAGTACAGATACTGCAAATATTTTTAATTGTGCTTCTGTCAAATGGAGATATTTGGGATGTTGATATTTCAGTCTATTGTTTGAAACATGCTTTATAAGTTTTATTTAAGGCAGTTCAGGTTCAGTTCAGGCTACACGGACTGTTATTTCTTCAGATTCCTTGAATCATTTCACAATATTAAGCACCATAAATCAGGGTTTTCAAACTTTTTTCAAACAACCCACAATGGTCCAATGATTTATATTGTGCCAAGGCAACAAAAATTCTAAATGTTTACTACATTATGAAACAAAGTATAATTGGCATTGGCATATTTTCTTTTCTTGACAACACTATTAACAATATCAAGTATTAGCATGGATCCCATTTCTCCATTTTGCTTAGGGGTAGTGGGTCCCAGTTCTTGGGAAATAAACTATAAAAAAAAAAAAAAATTAGTTTCCAGTTTCACCTTAGTTGATGTGTCAGTTACAATCTAGCACATGATGTTACTGCAACATTTAAGGTGGAACTGGAAAAATTAGCTATGGAATAAGAAGCTTAATTACGTCTCGTATCACAGAAAGATTAGGTGTAGGTAATTTTTGAATGTTAAACACATCTGAAGGTGTATAGTGTCTTAAATTTAACTTTAGACCAGCAGTGGTTCTGTTGCTGCAGACCAATAAAGAGTTGCCCACAGAGCTCCTTTGGTAGCCTGGGAATGAAGCACTGCTCATTTTTATTTGTGTTCTAAAGATGTATCAGATGCTTAATGGGTCATCTCATTTCATAGGGGAATATTTTCCCACTACACTGTGGATGACACTTGAAAACAAGGCATGGGGAAAGAAAATGTATTCACACTTAAAGTTAGAACAGCAGTGGTGGAGCTAACTAGATAGAATGGGTTCCAGCATAATGTAAAGATTGCACAATGGGGCAGTCATGCACATGTTCATTTTGTGTTCATGTGCCTGTTAAAATTCATTTATTTATTTTTTTGTGTGACCCATTTTTCTTTGACTTGTCCAAGGGTCACAAGCTCAGGTTTGGGAAACCCTGCTGTATGCTATAAGGTCTAATTTATTTGTAACACTGCATTGAAAGATATTCTGTTTTAATTATTTGACAATCCTCTAATGAATTTTGGGCCAAATACGATGAGCAATTATTTTTGCTAGCAAAGACTGAACATATGGTGATAGCTTTTTAAAAAAATATATTTTGCATTCACTTGCTTAAAGTGCAATGTTTTAAAACAGAACATGAACTTTCTGTAAAGTTTTACTAACTAACCAAACATTTTTGGAATGTGCAGCAGGTGTGAAATTCCAAATTTGTTTATATTCAGGTTGTTCAAAACACTGAAATTTTTTGTCATTTAAAGATAGTTCAAGAGAATTTAAATAAAAAAATCAGATTCTTGTTTTATTTGCATTTTGCAAAACATCCCAACTTTTCTGGAAATTAACAATACCTGTTATACTAAGTTTAGTTGCCAATAAGTAAATACAAAGTCAAATGGGGCAAGGCCATATCAAGCGAGCACCCTACAGATTCACCTGACAGCACACCTAGGGTTATCTACATGATTAATGGCATAGTTTCATAATGAATGACTTTTCCATTCCATTGCTTTTTGACAGATATTTATTTGTCAGCACTTTTCAATTTTCAGTTAGTTTCAGTGTCAGGAACTGACAAAAACTTGGCACAAATTCTTCACTTAAGAAAATTCAAAACAAAACAAAATAAAAAAAAGTAGGAAATTTAAATCATAGTAAAATATCAGTTTGTCTCCTCTAGTCAAGAAAAACATCTGTGATGTAGATTGAAAATTTACTATTATTATTTTCTTGGCTTGCTCTGAACAAATTAGCCAGTGCTAATGTGACAAATACAATGTTTTTATTGAGATATTAGAGTGTGAGTCTGTTTGCACTGAAGACAAGTAAAAATAATCTAAGACATGAAATGTGAGATAATATTTGACAGATATTTATTTTTATTTACAATGTACATATACAACTGACACATTTTTAGATCTAGATTAGTTCCGTAGAAGGCATTTTTTTTCAAGGGCATTTCCAAATTTCCAGTATTTTGATTTGAAGTAAAATTAATGTTTTTCAGAGCAACCTGTATAGTACAGAATTATGATAAATATAGTACAATAGATAGTGTAGTGCAAAAATAATTGTATCTTGACTTTGAAAATGTGCTTTGTTACACCAGTACGAATAGTATGACACTGCAAGAAATTAGTGTGAAAACTGTGTGCATAGCAGCCAAGAATTAAAGGCAACTGAAATAGGTTTTGTGTATTTTAATGACAATTGTTAATTATTAATTATTATCATATACGCTGTGTATGATGTGTAATGCCTCCAGTAAAACTGCAGCCTCTTTCATCTTTTTCCTCTTCTGTGGCTTCATTGGGCTATACACTCATCTCTCTCTCTCTCTCTCTCTCTCTCTCTCTCTCTCTCAGTCTCTCTCTCAGATCCTTCCTTTCAATTCACTCTCATTCCCATTCTTCTGTGCATATTGTAGATAAAAAGAGCAACAATTCTGTTCTGAATCAGCTGGAGAATGTGAGAAATTAAAGATTACACTGGAAGTCAGTGTGTTGCATTTTCAGTGACTTCTCAGATTTGGGTTGTAATGCTGAGTTCTGGGACCAGACTCCTTAGCCCCTTTATCCAGCACTTTCTAGGGGGATACCAAAGCGTTTAAAGTTCAGTTGAGATATATAATCTCTCTAGCATGTTCTGGGACTTCCCCAGGAACTCCTCCCCATTGGACATGCCCGAAACACCAGGAAGGTGTCCAGGAGGCATCCGGATAGCAGATGCCCAAACCACCTCAACTGGCTCTTCTCGACATGGAGGAGCAGCGGCTTCACTGTGGGTCTCTTCCGGATGTTCAGACACCCTGCGGAGGAAACTCATTTCAATTGCTTGTACCTGCAATCTCATTCTTTCACTACCCAAAGCTCATGACCCTAGGTGAAGGTTGGGACGTAGATGCATTTCTGCTCAGCTCTCTCTTCACCACAACGGACCGGTACAGAGTCTGCATTATTGCGGATGCCAAACCGATCCACCCGTCAACCTCCCACTCCGTCTTTTCCTCACTCGTGAACAAGACCCCAAGATACTTGAACTCCTCCATTTGAGGCAGGATCTCACTTCCAACCTGGAGAGAGCACTTCACCCTTTTCCGACTGAGTACCATGGATTCAGACGTGGAGCTGCTGATTCTCATCCCCGCCACTTCACACTTGGCTGCAAATGGGTCCTGCAAGAGCTGAAGGTCCCGACTCGATGAAGCCAACAAGACCACATCATCCGCAAAAAACAGACATGGGATCCTGAGACCACTGACCTGGACACCTTCCAAACCGGACACACTTGGCTATGCAGAGAAATTCTGTCCATAAAAGTTATGAACAGAATCGTGACAACGGGCAGCCCTGACGGACTCCAACTCAGACTGGAAAAACAAGTCTGACTTACTGCCAGCCATATGAACCAGACTCCTGATCTGTTTATATAGGGACTGGATAGCTCGTAGCAAAGAGCCCAGTTCCGCAAAGAGCACCCCCCACAGAATATGCCAAGGGACACAGTCGAATGCCTTCTCCAAATCCACAAAACACATGTAGACTGGTTCAGTAAACTCCCATGCACCCTCCAGAATCCTAACGAGGGTAAAGAGTTGGTCCTGTGTTCCATGACCAGGGCGGAATATGTATTGTTCCTCCTGCATCTGAGATTCAACTATCAGCAGGACTCTGTTTTCCAGTACCCCTGGCATAGACCTTAATGGGGAAGCTGAGGAGTGTGATCCTCCTATGATTGGAACACACACTCCGGTCTCCTCTCTTAAAAAGAGTATCCACCACCCCTGTTTTCCAGTCTAGAGACACTGCCCTCGATGTCCATGTGATGTTGCAAAGATATGTCATCCAGGACAGCCCTGCAACATCCAGAGTCTTGAGGAACTTGGGTCAGACCTCATCCACCCCCGGGGCCCTACTGCCAAGGAGTTTTCTGACTACCTCGGCCACCTCAGCTCGGATGATAGATGAGCCTTCCCTGGGGTCCCCAGACTCTGCTTCCTCTGTAGAAGATGTGCTGGTGGGATTGAAAAAATCCTCAAAGTATTCTTTCCACTGCTAATGACGTCCCCAGTCGAAGTCAACAACTCTCCACACCCACCATAGACAGTGTTGGTGGAAAACTGCTTTCCCCTCCTGAGTCACCTGACGATTTGCCAGAATCTTCTTAGAGCTGACCGAAAGTCATTTTCTATGTCCTCACCGAACTCCTCCCACACCAGAGGTTTTGCCTCTGAGACAGCCAAAGAAACATTCTGCTTGGCCCTTCAGTACAGTCAGCTACTTTTGGACTCCCTTGAGCCCACCAGGCTTGATGGGACTCTTTCTTCACCTTGACAGCCTCCCTCGCTCGTAGTGTCCACCACCGAGTGCGGTGATTGCCACCATGACAGGCACTGACAACCTTGCGTCCACATCTCCTTTTAGCCACCTCAACAATGGAGGTCCGGAACATGGCCCATTCAGACTCAATGTCAACAGCCTCCCCCAGGATGCAGTCAAAGCTCTGCCGGACGCTCCCAGCAAACCCTCAGCATACGTTTAGGCCTGCCAGGTCTGTCCGGCATCCTGCCACACCATCTGATCCAACTTACCACTAGGTGGTGATCAGTTGACAGCTCAGCACCTCTCTTCAGCCGAGTGTCCAGAACATATGGCCGCAGGTCCGATGATATGACTATAAAGTCAAGCATTGGAATGTGGCCTAGGGTATCCTGATGCCAGGGGTACTTATGGACACCCTTATGCTCGAACATGTTGTTCATTAGGATAAACAGTGAAGGGCACAGAAATCCATTAACTGAACACCACTCGAGTTCAGATCAGGGGTGCCGTTCCTCCCAGTCACGACCCTCCAGGTCTCACTGTTATTGCCCATGTGAGTGTTGAAGTCCCTCAGCAGAACAATGGAGTCCTCAGAATGGGTACTTTCCAGCACCCCCTCTAGGGTCCCCAAGAAGGCCAGGTACTCAGAACTGCTGTTCGGTGAAAAACACAAACAACTGTCAGAGCCCTTTCACCATCCTGAAGGCACAGGAATAAACCCCAACTAAGCCGGGGGGATTGTGAGTTAGCCCACTTCTGCCCTACATCTCTCACCCTGGGCAACTCCAGAGTGAAAAGTCATCCAGCCCCTCTTGAGGAGCTCATACTGTGTGTCAAGATGAGCCCAACTATATCTAACCAGTACCTCTCATCCAGCTCCACCAGCTCCAACCAGCGCACCAGCTCAGGCTCCTTTCCCACCAGAGAAGTTACATTCTATTTTCCAAGAGCCAGTCTCAGTAACCACGGATCAGAAAGCCAGGGTCCCCGCCCTTGGCTACCACCCGATTCACATTGCACCAGACCCAGATTACTACCTCTCCCTCAGGTGGTGGACCCATGCTGCATGTACGGACTAAGCCCGGCCGTACCCCACGAGTAAAAGTCAGAGCACCAGGCGCTCGCAGAGGAGCCCCTCCCCCAGGCCTAGCGCCAGGGTGGGATCCCGGTAACCCTACTCTGGGCAGGAGAAACTGTGTCCTTGTTGTTCTTTTCATCTGGGTCTTATGTATCACTCATTGTCTGGCCCATCACCTAGGACCGGTTTGCCTTGGGAGACCCTTCCAGGGACTGTTGCCCCCAACAACATAGCTCCTAGACTCACGTAGGCATGCAAACACCTCCACCACATTAAGGTGGTGATCCATGGAAGGGGAATATAACACTGCACAAAAATATACATTGTATGAGGTGGGTAGTATAAACAGCATTCAAAAAGATAGTCTTGCGTCTTGAGGAAAAAACTAGTCTGGGCTTAATTTATGAAAAGGATAGTATTTCATTTTGCAATTATAAATGTGCAAATATAAATTATATAATGAAAAATGCACCACAGAAACTCATTTGTAACACAAGTTAGTCATCTCCCGAGTTTGGAGATATTTTCACCCTAAGTGATACAAAAATAGCAAAAATAAGTCAATATTACCCATGCTTTCCAACATTTGGAGTACTCTCTGTTGTCTAAAAATAGTCCAGATTCCTCTGCAATGAACAGAGAGAGAGAGAGAGCTGAGCATACCAGACCAAGGCAATGTATTTTACTCATTTACAGACACTGGGGCTTCGTAAATACATTAGACTGGTTTTAAGCACATATGCAGACTGGAGAACTAGCAAAAGGCAAGGAAACATCTTCTCAGTTTTATAAAATGTGTTGTTTTTGATTACAGTCGTGAATGACACCTTTAGTTCACAGCTGACACCAACCTAACCCACACTAACAATCAACCTAACTCACACCAGCAATCCTCCTAACCCACATTGGATATCAACCTACCTCCCAGCAGCAAACTGAAACCTGTTTAGAATTTCAGGATAATATATGAAATTGTTAACCCGGTATCAATGTTTGGAAAGAATGGTGAAATGAGTGTATTGTTACATCTATGCACATTCCATAATGCTGCTGAATATTATCTCACTGTGTTGGAGAAAAATCAATACTATTGATGTTGCATGATTGGCTTTATTGGCCTCCACACTGCTGATGGCACTCCTAAGAATTATTGTTACTTTATGAAATAACCTGTCCGCTTATTCCGTTGGTTTCTCTCTCAGTGTTTCCAGTGCTGTGCCAGCTCAGTGTGCACAAGTGGGACACAGCATTTTTTTTCCCCATTAGCTGCTCCCAGCTCAGTAAATGAACACTCCCCTAATGATGAAACATGATGCTGGCCACATTAAAATGCTGTTCGAAAACCCTGGCTTCATTCCAGCACAATTACAGAGGGGTAGTGATGAGGGGAAAAAATGCATGACAGAGTGAGGGTGTGTAAGAATGAAAGCTTTTTTATCATAATGATGATGTTACCAGTAATGATGAAAAAACATTGTCTTTTCTGTTGCTAAATGATTGGCTGACCTGCTGTTGTCTTATTTTCTAATTGACAAAGTTCTGCTCTCTCATGCTGGTGTGTGTGTGAGTGATTATGTGTAATACCTTAAAGCAGTGTAACCTGTAAAACTCCGCAGGTCTGCACTGGATCTAATGACTTTTCTTTGTTATGTCTGCTAAGCCGCAGGTTGTATGAACTGTATTTTATTTAGAAGGGATTTAACCATACACTCTGTTCATGATTTAGTTCAGTTCATGATTCTCTGTTCACAACTGGCTTTTTTAAAACAGAACTGGAATAATGAAAAATTGTGTTTATCACTTGTTTATTAACTCTATAGTAAAACAATATAAAACAAGGCCCATTATTTTGTAAACCAAATCTGCAGTTTAAAATTCCCAGATATTTAAATTGCAAGAAGAAAATAGCATTAGTGCTTCAGCACTAGATTTATATTTGAATCATAAACACAGTAGTGCACACAATAGTGTGCATTTTTATAATTTACATTTTTTAAACAAAAATAATGCTTTGTTCCTGCAAAAAATAAACAAAAATGTGGGGACTGTAAGTTTATTAACAGTTTTAAAAGGTCTGCTACATCTTAACTAAGTGCTGTCTGCTTCTTTTAGAGTTTGCATTACATTTGATTTTGCTTTATTGTACATTGCTGGAAGGACAGATTGAATAAAGCGATGAACTAAAATCCGACATCCCTGTTTATTGACAACAGAATACAGGAAACAAGGCTGCAAAAAAAACTGCTAAAAATGGCTGTGCCTCAGTATGTGTTCTTGTCTGTTATGTCCATGATTTCATGCTTCAAGTCATCTTCCATTTTCCAAGTTACACCTGGCCTTTGAGAAATGTCTTCCTTGCTGGAAGGTGTAGGACGTGACTGTTATGATTGTGACATCTAATGTTCAAGCAATAACGTTAATTAAAAAGCATTAATTAACAGAATGATATTATAACACATCATATAACACATCATCCATGTCCTTCAGTGCATATTGTTGTTGTTTTGCATTGCAATGCATTGATTCATATGCATTTATATACCCTACCTTTCCTAAAATGGAAATTATACATGTGATGCACAATATAGTGGGTGTATCACCATTTAAAGGGGTGCTTATAATATAGTTATTCCAAAACAAAATCTTTTATCAGCATTGTTGAGAGAGCTATTTCTGGGTGAATTTGAAAGCTATGTAGACTGAATGATTGTTCAGCTGGCCTTGGTGACTCAGCCAGAGCGAAACGAAATGCCATTTAATTTCGTTTTAACCCTGCTCTAGTTGCAAGGCTGTTAAACTTAGCCTGTGTTTATGTGTATGCGGAATGGGTAAGTGAGGCAGAGCTCAATTAAGATGGAGGGAGCAGCACACAAATATTGACTGGCATGGAATAAAGAGGAAGGAGGAAGAGAGGCGGTATAAATATCGACTACATCACTGTTGCTCAAAAAAATTGTCCTCACATAACCCTGTGATAGTATAGAGAGTATACACAGCTCTCCGTCTTCTCTGAGCTGCCTGAAGTCGTCTTAAGCCTGAGGGTGTCACAGTGCAGCGATGAGTGTCTCAGTGAAGTCGGGTGACCTTTGCTTTATTGCATGTTTGAATCTGTAAAATGAGAAAATGTAGAGAGTGAATGCTGGAGTAGAGAGTAGAGACTGAGGGGTTCAGGGATTGATGTGAGGGGAGGTAGGTAGTCAGTGGTTTCTGTCAGTGGCTTTTTAGTTTTGCAGCTTATACACTTGCAATAATAAGGGTCTAAATGTCTGATTTCACTATTATTTGATGACATTTTCTAATGTCAGAAGTAGGGCTGTGCCGTATCACATTGTTCAGGATGATATCATCAAATTTTTAAAATGATAAAAAATCAACATTGTGATAATAGTGATACACTGACTTGTTTACATAATGATGCAATACAGTTACCCATAATACGGCATACGTTCTTTACGTGAGCCATTTAGGCACAGTAAAATACAGTAGGAAATTGCTCCAAAAAAACACACACTGGTGTGTCCCTAGGTGTGAGTGAATGTGTGAGAGTGTGTGTTGACCTGCAAAGGACTGGCACCTCCTCCAGAGTGTTTCTGCCTCATGCCCAGTGATTCCAAGTAGGCTCTGGACCCACCTGCACTGGCTAAGCGGTTACAGACAATGAATAAATGAATGAATGAATGAATGAATGAATGAAAAAGTTAATATAATTAATATTAATGTAACATAATCAAACTCTTAATCAACATTGCATTGGGTCTGCTAGTAGATGACTCGATGCTCTGTATATCTAAATATTAGCTAACGTACTTGTGTAATTAATTAAATACATTTAATTTTAGGTGGATCTCACTCATTTTTTTCATGCCATTAAGCCAAATCCTGACAGATATATTCCAACATCTAGTTTAAATACATTTTGAAAAAATAAAAGAGGCGATTACTGCTGTGAAGTTGGAGGTAGGGGCAATGTCACAAAAGAGATTCATTCATTCATTCATTATCTGTAAACGCTTATCCAATTCAGGGTCGCGGTGGGTCCAGAGCCTACCTGGAATCATTGGGCACAAGGTGGGAATACAACCTGGAGGGGGCACCAGTCCTTCACAAGGCAACACACACACAGATTCACACCTACAGACACTTTTGAGTCTCCAATCCACCTACCAACGTGTGTTTTTGGACGGTGGGAGGAAACCGGAGCACCCGGAGGAAACCCACGCAGACACAGGGAGAACACACCACACAGACAGTCACCCGGAGCAGGAATCGAACCCACAACCTCCAGGTGCCTGGAGCTGTGTGACTGCGACACTACCTGCTGCGCCACAGAAGAGATGTTAAATATTAATAATGTTAACAACAAATCCTGATATATTTCTTTGATTTTGTCGTAGCAGTGTTCTGTGAACTTTCCAGTCATGGGTTTGATAAATTCAGACCTGAATGGTTTATGGCTATGAAAAGTCACTGTGCTCTTTGGTATGGTTTGTTTAAAATGCTTAATTCAGTTTGTTGAATTGAAATTCTTGCTGGTTGGGCTTCTGCAAAAATGTACCGATATTAACATTCTGCTGTCACCATTCCAAAATCTGCCTTTCTCAAACATGAAATAAACCCCATTTTACTTGCTTCAGTTAAGCTCCATCTACTGGTGCAAATACAAGTATGGGTGTTCTCTGTAGAGAACCCTAGTAGTGATGCTCTCTGCCAGCGTTGTGGCTAATTCGACTTAATGAAAATAAGAGGAAAGTTCAGTAAGCTCACCTGTCTTTATTCACATCTATTTTGGTTAACATTAACCATGTTTTGAAAAAGGACAACAGGTTTTACTACCATATTTAATGTGGCAGGTTCATCTGTCTATAGAGCAGTATTTATTACAGTGGGGAGTGCTTTGCTGTTGTTATTTTCTTTCACTTGCCTATTAGGCAAGATATTCTTCTGGCCATATTAATCCTTAAAGAGCCACTATGAGAGTTATCGTGAGATTTTAGCACTCATAGAATGCCTCGTAGCCAATCACAATATGAGTTTGGAAATATGTGTGGTATAATGAGTAATCAGTCATCACTTCTCACATTTACAAATTACTGAAGTTGAATCAATGCCTTCAGAACAGCGCTATACAAAGCCTCAGTGAGTTTTTACAGCAGTTCACCTCTTCAGAAAAAATCTCATAAATGTCAGTTGAAGTTGTGTTTCAGTAGAGTTCATTTATGTAGCTCTACAGGCCTTTACACCCAGAGTTAGAGTATGTGTGATATGAAAATTACCCATCAGTGCTGAGGTTCTCACTCTGTGTGGTTTGGGGAAGGGTAGGGCTCATATTTTTCACTTCACATTTTTTACTACCCATTCAATTTCCTGTGCTGCCTCACAAGCCACTGTACACAGAGACTATTTCAGATTAGACTGCCCCTCTCCTTCAATCACCCTTTTACATTCTTTTACTCTCCCTCTCTCCTATACTTTAAACCTGTCACCCCTTATTCATTTTATTACATTGTCAGGTCTCTATTGTATAGTTCTCTCTCTCTCTCCCTATTTTCCACTCTCCCCTTGTTCTTAATACATCTGTGTACATCAGTGGATGTATAAAACATACACACTGACATAAGAATACACACACACACTGCATATTTGAAATGATCTCTATGTAGTAGGATGTCTGTTATATAAAGTTATAAAAAGCCATATAGTTATTGATTCATTTATGTTTCACTCTTTGGACAGTTTTTATTATTGTATATACACAGCTTGCAACGCTCATTACCTCAAGTTATTTTTTCTATCATTTGTTTTATATTTCTCTCCCTCACCCATACTCATTCCACATATCTTTAGTTCTGTTTCTCTCTCACACATTCTGTTCTCTTTTTCTGTGTCTTCCTTTTCATTGACTTTCTTTCATACCTTTCTTCTATTTGTTTGGAGAGCTCTGTCCCTCTACAAGCCACATAACGTCACTTTTTCTTTTGCTTCCATGTAGTGACATGCTCTATCCTTTGATCTGTGTATATATCTCACTCACTGACATGTTCGCTTCTGTTCTTTTGTCTTTCTTCTCCATCACACACTTTCATATAGTCTTTCGTTTTACCACATTTGCCACATTCACACCCCTCTCTCTCTCTCTCTCTCTCTCATTCTCTTTCTGTCTTTGCCTAGAAGAGAAATAATATATAAAAATATATATGTATTCATATTTCAGAGGCTATAAAATCAGTAAGTGATGTTAAGGAATAAACCGTGTGTTAAGATCACTCTGTAGATTTGTAAAACAAGATGCAGAAGAAACATTTGGGGTGCTTTATTTTTCGCCTATGTTTTATTGTTTCTTGAGAAGAGAGTTCAGAAATTACGTTAAGAATCATTGCGGTCTGAATGTGCTGTGTATTTAGTGCCACTTATGGAATATCAGCACTC
Source organism: Hoplias malabaricus (assembly GCF_029633855.1). Taxonomy (NCBI): domain Eukaryota; kingdom Metazoa; phylum Chordata; class Actinopteri; order Characiformes; family Erythrinidae; genus Hoplias; species Hoplias malabaricus. The sequence continues at coordinate 16,839,285 of NC_089814.1, read as the reverse complement.
CAGACATCTTCACAATAGACAGCACGTCTGTGTGTGTGATTATGAAGAGTGAATTAAGAGGGTCATGAGGATTTCAGAGAGACTGAGAGGAGGAAAGGATTTAAAGAGAGTTCTCTGATCCCTGGGGAGAGAGAGTGTGTGTGTGTGTGTGTGTATTGAGTGTGCATGTTTCATTGAGAGACCGCATATGAGAGAAGCCCCGCAGAGATTCTCTTCTCATTCTTATTATGATAATAGTGTTTATGAGACTGCTCGAGGTGTCAAAAAATATATATTAAAGTTACAACATTACATGTGTTTTGGCTGTGTGTGAGTGTGTGTGTTTATTTACATGTGTATGCATAAACAATTGCCAGTTGCCAGCTGCCTGTTAATTGCAACATAAATAATTGTGATTAAAAATGTAATTTTGGCGGCACGGTGGTGCAGCAGGTAGTGTCGCAGTCACACAGCTCCAGGGACCTGGAGGTTGTGGGGTTCGATTCACGCTCCGGGTGACTGTCTGTGAGGAGTTGGTGTGTTCTCCCTGTGTCCGCATGGGTTTCCTCCGGGTGCTCCGGTTTCCTCCCACAGTCCAAAAACACACGTTAGTCTTTGGCTGATCTAATTACAGAACAGATCTTGAGCTCAAAGAAACAAACATAACTGCTGACCTCTAAAGACGTTAGTAAAAACAACATTCAAAACTTAAAAAAACAACTATAAATGGTTTTATCACATATCAAGCAAACAATTACAACTCAGTGCCACCCCTTAAAAGTGACATTTTTTTATGTTGTGTTTAAAAATGACAGTTAATACAGTTTGTCTGTTAATATACATTTGCTTCATATTTAGAGTTAAACAACCCCCATTTCATATTCATTCATTCATTATCTGTAAGCGCTTATCCAGTTCAGGGTCGCGGTGGGTCCAGAGCCTACCTGGAATCATTGGGCGCAAGGTGGGAATACACCCTGGAGGGGGCGTCAGTCGTTCACAAGGCAACACAGGCACACATTCACTCACACCTACGGACACTTTTTTGAGTCGCCAATCCACCTACCAACGTGTGTTTTTGGACTGTGGGAGGAAACCGGAGCATCCGGAGGAAACCCACACAGACACGGGGAGAACACACCAACTCCTCACAGACAGTCACCAGGAGCAGGAATCGAACCCACAACCTCCAGGTCCCTGGAGCTGTATGACACTACCTGCTGCACCACCATGCCGCCCCCCATTTCATATTACTTTCTTATAATCTATTTGTATTGTCTGACCATTTGAGGGCTGTGAAGATGCACATGACTTGATTATTTGATTCTGAATTTGAATTTTCTGCAAACAGAATCTACTGAACTGCAGTGTAAGTGTAAATTTAATAAGTGAATCATATTTTATCCTAAAAAGCAATCTGCATTCATGGACTGACACTGATAGCTATACACTGCATTATTTGTTTTCTGACAGGCACTCATCCGTGGAGTTGCTTTACTCAGCAGCACTTGCACCGTAAAGGGTAATTTCAGTGGATACAAAATAAAGACATTACACATTTTTATATTGTTTAGCGCTCCTAATTAGTGTGTTAGGAGGAGGACAGGACAGGAGGAGGTGGTTAGAAGGGGTGTGTGTGTGTGCCCCAGCCAGTGGGTTTTCAGTGGAAGGCAGCCAGAGTTATTGAGTTAATTCTATACAGAACAAATTCAGTGGATTGCGAGCAGAGAGCTCAGAACTATGTTTAGCACGATGACACATACACAATGTGCCTGGTCATAATGCAGGGACAAAATGATATGGCTTTACAGGCAGGTAGGAAGATATATTTTTTCTGATGGCAGATCCATGCTGGACTAGTTGGATCTTCAACTTTGTAAAACAAAGACACAGTTATAGTAACACGTTTGACTGCTATTAACACACCCTCCTATATTCAATGTGATAAAAGTCCTTTTATGTGTTTCCCATCTAATTTCAAGAAGTAATGAACTGTAAACTGTACAGAAAATCAATGGTAACACTGGGTGTGTTCAAGGCCTGTTTGTAATATCTCTATCTCTGTTGGTTTTGCTGTGATCCAATGATTTGATTTCCCTCAGCTTTTTTTTGTGATTTTATTACAAATCTAACAAAAAGAATGTGACTTGTATTTCAATTTCATCAATGAAGGAAAGATAAGTAAGTGGACTTAAACCAAGATTTTTGTTTTGTTAACTCTTTCACAAATGCTGAGTCTGGTTGGTCCCTGGTCAGTCAGAGATTTTAGATTCTAGTACTGAGGCAATGACGCTCTTCAGATCTACTACTCATTCCTCTTTTGACAGCAATCACAACCAAATGAAATTTTAAACTAATTTTTATACTGATGAATACAATGAAGTTTACTCTGTTTACCAGCCATTCAAGGAGAGACATGACACATGCATCTGTTCTTTTGTTGGGGCTCCATCTCAAATATCTTGGTATCAAATTTATGGTTTCTGCATCTTCACACTGTTTATTACATCTAAATCAGAGCCATTTGGTGTTTTTTAGGTTGCTTGCCTGTCCAGACAAATAAAGTTATCATTTAATCTTGAAGATATGGTCTGCACAGGAAACATTAATGCAGGATGTAAACAACCTCCTAGCGTCTGCAGCAATAATGTGACTGACTGATTGTTAATTTGTTTTGCACCTGGTGATTATCCAGCTGGGGTTTACTGAAGCTCTAATCATATACACCTGATTGTCCCATTTAGATTATCCTGAAGCCTTGAAGAATTAAATCAGTTGTGCTAAATTAACAATTTGTAAACACTGGTCAATGTAAGGAGAATGAAGATTTTTCCCAAGAGATTGTCAACCATCTGTTAGTTTAGCTTTTATATTTCTGTTTATGCTTTGCTTTTGCATTATTTGTTATAACCTACTCATGTTTGTTAGAAATGATGATGAAGTAGAAAAGAAAATCCAAAATCATGTAACAAAAATGTCACGAGATCTTGACTTATATCGGTTTGTTGGTAATGTTTGCCAGTATCTAAGAAATTTATCTTTACTGACTGTCAGGACCAGGCAGACTGATGGAGGCAGATGCAAATGTAGTAACAGAAGACAGAGCGCAAGCGCGCTAAACAGACTAAACCGGGACAGAGAGCACGAGCGCTAAACAGACTAAACCGGGACAGAGAGCGCAAGCGCTAAACAGACTAAACCAGGAAAGAGAGCATTCGCGCTAAACAGACTAAACCTGGACAGAGAGCATTCGCGCTAAACAGACTAAACCTGGACAGAGAGCGCGAGCACTAAACAGACTAAACCGGGACAGAGAGCATTCACGCTAAACAGACTAAACCTGGACAGAGAGCGTGAGCGCTAAACAGACTAAACCGGGACAGAGAGCATTCGCGCTAAACAGACTAAACCTGGACAGAGAGCGCGAGCGCTAAACAGACTAAACCGGGACAGAGAGCATTCGCGCTAAACAGACTAAACCTGGACAGAGAGCGCGAGCACTAAACAGACTAAACCGGGACAGAGAGCGCGAGCGCTAAACAGACTAAACCTGGACAGAGAGCGCAAGCGCTAAACAGACTAAACCTGGACAGAGAGCGCGAGCACTAAACAGACTAAACCGGGACAGAGAGCATTCGCGCTAAACAGACTAAACCTGGACAGAGAGCGCGAGCGCTAAACAGACTAAACCGGGACAGAGAGCATTCGCGCTAAACAGACTAAACCTGGACAGAGAGCGCGAGCACTAAACAGACTAAACCGGGACAGAGAGCGCGAGCGCTAAACAGACTAAACCTGGACAGAGAGCGCAAGCGCTAAACAGACTAAACCTGGACAGAGAGCGCGAGCACTAAACAGACTAAACCTGGACAGAGAGCATTCGCGCTAAACAGACTAAACCTGGACAGAGAGCGCGAGCGCTAAACAGACTAAACCTGGACAGAGAGCATTCACGCTAAACAGACTAAACCTGGACAGAGAGCACGAGCGCTAAACAGACTAAACCGGGACAGAGAGCATTCAAGCTAAACAGACTAAACTTGGACAGAGAGCGCGAGCGCTAAACAGACTAAACCTGGACAGAGAGCGCGAGCGCTAAGCAGACTAAACCTGAACAGAGAGCGTGCTAAACTGACTAAACCTGGGCAGAGAGCATTCACGCTAAACAGACTAAACCTGGACAGAGAGCGTGAGCGCTAAACAGACTAAACCAGGACAGAGAGCATTCGCGCTAAACAGACTAAACCTGGACAGAGAGCATTCGCGCTAAACAGACTAAACCTGGACAGAGAGCACGAGCACTAAACAGACTAAACCTGGACAGAGAGCATTCACGCTAAACAGACTAAACCTGGACAGAGAGCGTGAGCGCTAAACAGACTAAACCGGGACAGAGAGCATTCACGCTAAACAGACTAAACCTGGACAGAGAGCGTGAGCGCTAAACAGACTAAACCAGGACAGAGAGCATTCGCGCTAAACAGACTAAACCGGGACAGAGAGCGCGAGCGCTAAACAGACTAAACCTGGACAGAGAGCGCGAGCACTAAACAGACTAAACCGGGACAGAGAGCATTCACGCTAAACAGACTAAACCTGGACAGAGAGCGCGAGCGCTAAACAGACTAAACCGGGACAGAGAGCATTCGCGCTAAACAGACTAAACCTGGACAGAGAGCGCGAGCACTAAACAGACTAAACCGGGACAGAGAGCATTCACGCTAAACAGACTAAACCTGGACAGAGAGCGCGAGCGCTAAACAGACTAAACCGGGACAGAGAGCATTCGCGCTAAACAGACTAAACCTGGACAGAGAGCGCGAGCGCTAAACAGACTAAACCGGAACAGAGAGCATTCAAGCTAAACAGACTAAACCTGGACAGAGAGCGCGAGCGCTAAACAGACTAAACCGGGACAGAGAGCATTCAAGCTAAACAGACTAAACCTGGACAGAGAGCGCGAGCGCTAAACAGACTAAACCTGGACAGAGAGCGCGAGCGCTAAGCAGACTAAACCTGAACAGAGAGCGTGCTAAACTGACTAAACCTGGGCAGAGAGCATTCACGCTAAACAGACTAAACCTGGACAGAGAGCGTGAGCGCTAAACATACTAAACCTGGACAGAGAGCATTCGTGCTAAACAGACTAAACCTGGACAGAGATCGTGCTAAACAGACTAAACCTGGGCAGAGAGCATTCGCGCTAAACAGACTAAACCGGGACAGAGAGCATTCACGCTAAACAGACTAAACCTGGACAGAGAGCGTGAGCGCTAAACAGACTAAACCAGGACAGAGAGCATTCGCGCTAAACAGACTAAACCTGGACAGAGAGCATTCGCGCTAAACAGACTAAACCTGGACAGAGAGCGCGAGCACTAAACAGATTAAACCTGGGCAGAGAGCATTCACGCTAAACAGACTAAACCTGGACAGAGAGCGTGAGCGCTAAACAGACTAAACCGGGACAGAGAGCATTCACGCTAAACAGACTAAACCTGGACAGAGAGCGTGAGCGCTAAACAGACTAAACCAGGACAGAGAGCATTCGCGCTAAACAGACTAAACCTGGACAGAGAGCTCGAGCGCTAAACAGACTAAACCTGGACAGAGAGCGCGAGCGCTAAACAGACTAAACCGGGACAGAGAGCATTCACGCTAAACAGACTAAACCTGGACAGAGAGCGCGAGCGCTAAACAGACTAAACCGGGACAGAGAGCATTCGCGCTAAACAGACTAAACCTGGACAGAGAGCGCGAGCACTAAACAGACTAAACCGGGACAGAGAGCATTCACGCTAAACAGACTAAACCTGGACAGAGAGCGCGAGCGCTAAACAGACTAAACCGGGACAGAGAGCATTCGCGCTAAACAGACTAAACCTGGACAGAGAGCGCGAGCGCTAAACAGACTAAACCGGGACAGAGAGCATTCGCGCTAAACAGACTAAACCTGGACAGAGAGCGCGAGCGCTAAACAGACTAAACCGGGACAGAGAGCGCGAGCGCTAAACAGACTAAACCTGGACAGAGAGCGCGAGCGCTAAACAGACTAAACCTGGACAGAGAGCGCGAGCACTAAACAGACTAAACCTGGACAGAGAGCATTCACGCTAAACAGACTAAACCTGGACAGAGAGCGCGAGCGCTAAACAGACTAAACCTGGACAGAGAGCATTCACGCTAAACAGACTAAACCTGGACAGAGAGCGCGAGCGCTAAACAGACTAAACCTGGACAGAGAGCATTCACGCTAAACAGACTAAACCTGGACAGAGAGCGCGAGCGCTAAACAGACTAAACCTGGACAGAGAGCATTCACGCTAAACAGACTAAACCTGGACAGAGAGCGCGAGCGCTAAACAGACTAAACCGGGACAGAGAGCATTCAAGCTAAACAGACTAAACCTGGACAGAGAGCGCGAGCGCTAAGCAGACTAAACCTGAACAGAGAGCATGCTAAACTGACTAAACCTGGGCAGAGAGCATTCACGCTAAACAGACTAAACCTGGACAGAGAGCGTGAGCGCTAAACAGACTAAACCGGGACAGAGAGCATTCACGCTAAACAGACTAAACCTGGACAGAGAGCGTGAGCGCTAAACAGACTAAACCAGGACAGAGAGCATTCGCGCTAAACAGACTAAACCTGGACAGAGAGCATTCGCGCTAAACAGACTAAACCTGGACAGAGAGCGCGAGCACTAAACAGACTAAACCTGGGCAGAGAGCATTCACGCTAAACAGACTAAACCTGGACAGAGAGCGTGAGCGCTAAACAGACTAAACCGGGACAGAGAGCATTCACGCTAAACAGACTAAACCTGGACAGAGAGCGTGAGCGCTAAACAGACTAAACCAGGACAGAGAGCATTCGCGCTAAACAGACTAAACCTGGACAGAGAGCTCGAGCGCTAAACAGACTAAACCTGGACAGAGAGCGCGAGCACTAAACAGACTAAACCGGGACAGAGAGCATTCACGCTAAACAGACTAAACCTGGACAGAGAGCGCGAGCGCTAAACAGACTAAACCTGGACAGAGAGCATTCGCGCTAAACAGACTAAACCTGGACAGAGAGCGCGAGCGCTAAACAGACTAAACCTGGACAGAGAGCATTCACGCTAAACAGACTAAACCTGGACAGAGAGCGCGAGCGCTAAACAGACTAAACCTGGACAGAGAGCATTCAAGCTAAACAGACTAAACCTGGACAGAGAGCGCGAGCGCTAAACAGACTAAACCTGGACAGAGAGCGCGAGCGCTAAGCAAACTAAACCTGAACAGAGAGCGTGCTAAACTGACTAAACCTGGGCAGAGAGCATTCACGCTAAACAGACTAAACCTGGACAGAGAGCGTGAGCGCTAAACAGACTAAACCTGGACAGAGAGCATTCGTGCTAAACAGACTAAACCTGGACAGAGATCGTGCTAAACAGACTAAACCTGGGCAGAGAGCATTCGCGCTAAACAGACTAAACCGGGACAGAGAGCATTCACGCTAAACAGTCTAAACCGGGACAGAGAGCATTCGCGCTAAACAGACTAAACCGGGACAGAGAGCGCGAGCGCTAAACAGACTAAACCTGGACAGAGAGCGCAAGCGCTAAACAGACTAAACCTGGACAGAGAGCGCGAGCACTAAACAGACTAAACCTGGACAGAGAGCATTCGCGCTAAACAGACTAAACCTGGACAGAGAGCGCGAGCGCTAAACAGACTAAACCTGGACAGAGAGCATTCACGCTAAACAGACTAAACCTGGACAGAGAGCACGAGCGCTAAACAGACTAAACCGGGACAGAGAGCATTCAAGCTAAACAGACTAAACTTGGACAGAGAGCGCGAGCGCTAAACAGACTAAACCTGGACAGAGAGCGCGAGCGCTAAGCAGACTAAACCTGAAAAGAGAGCGTGCTAAACTGACTAAACCTGGGCAGAGAGCATTCACGCTAAACAGACTAAACCTGGACAGAGAGCGTGAGCGCTAAACAGACTAAACCAGGACAGAGAGCATTCGCGCTAAACAGACTAAACCTGGACAGAGAGCATTCGCGCTAAACAGACTAAACCTGGACAGAGAGCACGAGCACTAAACAGACTAAACCTGGACAGAGAGCATTCACGCTAAACAGACTAAACCTGGACAGAGAGCGTGAGCGCTAAACAGACTAAACCGGGACAGAGAGCATTCACGCTAAACAGACTAAACCTGGACAGAGAGCGTGAGCGCTAAACAGACTAAACCAGGACAGAGAGCATTCGCGCTAAACAGACTAAACCTGGACAGAGAGCGCGAGCGCTAAACAGACTAAACCTGGACAGAGAGCGCGAGCACTAAACAGACTAAACCGGGACAGAGAGCATTCACGCTAAACAGACTAAACCTGGACAGAGAGCGCGAGCACTAAACAGACTAAACCGGGACAGAGAGCATTCACGCTAAACAGACTAAACCTGGACAGAGAGCGCGAGCGCTAAACAGACTAAACCGGGACAGAGAGCATTCGCGCTAAACAGACTAAACCTGGACAGAGAGCGCGAGCGCTAAACAGACTAAACCGGAACAGAGAGCATTCAAGCTAAACAGACTAAACCTGGACAGAGAGCGCGAGCGCTAAACAGACTAAACCGGGACAGAGAGCATTCAAGCTAAACAGACTAAACCTGGACAGAGAGCGCGAGCGCTAAACAGACTAAACCTGGACAGAGAGCGCAAGCGCTAAGCAGACTAAACCTGAACAGAGAGCGTGCTAAACTGACTAAACCTGGGCAGAGAGCATTCACGCTAAACAGACTAAACCTGGACAGAGAGCGTGAGCGCTAAACAGACTAAACCGGGACAGAGAGCATTCACGCTAAACAGACTAAACCTGGACAGAGAGCGTGAGCGCTAAACAGACTAAACCAGGACAGAGAGCATTCGCGCTAAACAGACTAAACCTGGACAGAGAGCATTCGCGCTAAACAGACTAAACCTGGACAGAGAGCGCGAGCACTAAACAGACTAAACCTGGGCAGAGAGCATTCACGCTAAACAGACTAAACCTGGACAGAGAGCGTGAGCGCTAAACAGACTAAACCGGGACAGAGAGCATTCACGCTAAACAGACTAAACCTGGACAGAGAGCGTGAGCGCTAAACAGACTAAACCAGGACAGAGAGCATTCGCGCTAAACAGACTAAACCTGGACAGAGAGCTCGAGCGCTAAACAGACTAAACCTGGACAGAGAGCGCGAGCACTAAACAGACTAAACCGGGACAGAGAGCATTCACGCTAAACAGACTAAACCTGGACAGAGAGCGCGAGCGCTAAACAGACTAAACCGGGACAGAGAGCATTCGCGCTAAACAGACTAAACCTGGACAGAGAGCGCGAGCACTAAACAGACTAAACCGGGACAGAGAGCATTCACGCTAAACAGACTAAACCTGGACAGAGAGCGCGAGCGCTAAACAGACTAAACCGGGACAGAGAGCATTCGCGCTAAACAGACTAAACCTGGACAGAGAGCGCGAGCGCTAAACAGACTAAACCGGGACAGAGAGCATTCGCGCTAAACAGACTAAACCTGGACAGAGAGCGCGAGCGCTAAACAGACTAAACCGGGACAGAGAGCGCGAGCGCTAAACAGACTAAACCTGGACAGAGAGCGCGAGCGCTAAACAGACTAAACCTGGACAGAGAGCGCGAGCACTAAACAGACTAAACCTGGACAGAGAGCATTCGCGCTAAACAGACTAAACCTGGACAGAGAGCGCGAGCGCTAAACAGACTAAACCTGGACAGAGAGCATTCACGCTAAACAGACTAAACCTGGACAGAGAGCGCGAGTGCTAAACAGACTAAACCTGGACAGAGAGCATTCACGCTAAACAGACTAAACCTGGACAGAGAGCATTCACGCTAAACAGACTAAACCTGGACAGAGAGCGCGAGCGCTAAACAGACTAAACCGGGACAGAGAGCATTCAAGCTAAACAGACTAAACCTGGACAGAGAGCGCGAGCGCTAAGCAGACTAAACCTGAACAGAGAGCGTGCTAAACTGACTAAACCTGGGCAGAGAGCATTCACGCTAAACAGACTAAACCTGGACAGAGAGCGTGAGCGCTAAACAGACTAAACCGGGACAGAGAGCATTCACGCTAAACAGACTAAACCTGGACAGAGAGCGTGAGCGCTAAACAGACTAAACCAGGACAGAGAGCATTCGCGCTAAACAGACTAAACCTGGACAGAGAGCATTCGCGCTAAACAGACTAAACCTGGACAGAGAGCGCGAGCACTAAACAGACTAAACCTGGGCAGAGAGCATTCACGCTAAACAGACTAAACCTGGACAGAGAGCGTGAGCGCTAAACAGACTAAACCGGGACAGAGAGCATTCACGCTAAACAGACTAAACCTGGACAGAGAGCGTGAGCGCTAAACAGACTAAACCAGGACAGAGAGCATTCGCGCTAAACAGACTAAACCTGGACAGAGAGCTCGAGCGCTAAACAGACTAAACCTGGACAGAGAGCGCGAGCACTAAACAGACTAAACCGGGACAGAGAGCATTCACGCTAAACAGACTAAACCTGGACAGAGAGCGCGAGCGCTAAACAGACTAAACCGGGACAGAGAGCATTCGCGCTAAACAGACTAAACCTGGACAGAGAGCGCGAGCACTAAACAGACTAAACCTGGACAGAGAGCATTCGCGCTAAACAGACTAAACCTGGACAGAGAGCGCGAGCGCTAAACAGACTAAACCTGGACAGAGAGCATTCACGCTAAACAGACTAAACCTGGACAGAGAGCGCGAGCGCTAAACAGACTAAACCTGGACAGAGAGCATTCAAGCTAAACAGACTAAACCTGGACAGAGAGCGCGAGCGCTAAACAGACTAAACCTGGACAGAGAGCGCGAGCGCTAAGCAAACTAAACCTGAACAGAGAGCGTGCTAAACTGACTAAACCTGGGCAGAGAGCATTCACGCTAAACAGACTAAACCTGGACAGAGAGCGTGAGCGCTAAACAGACTAAACCTGGACAGAGAGCATTCGTGCTAAACAGACTAAACCTGGACAGAGATCGTGCTAAACAGACTAAACCTGGGCAGAGAGCATTCGCGCTAAACAGACTAAACCGGGACAGAGAGCATTCACGCTAAACAGACTAAACCGGGACAGAGAGCATTCGCGCTAAACAGACTAAACCGGGACAGAGAGCATTCGCGCTAAACAGACTAAACCGGGACAGAGAGCGCGAACGCTAAACAGACTAAACCTGGACAGAGAGCGCGAGCGCTAAGCAGACTAAACCTGAACAGAGAGCGTGCTAAACTGACTAAACCTGGGCAGAGAGCATTCACACTAAACAGACTAAACCTGGACAGAGAGCGTGAGCGCTAAACAGACTAAACCGGGACAGAGAGCATTCACGCTAAACAGACTAAACCTGGACAGAGAGCGTGAGCGCTAAACAGACTAAACCAGGACAGAGAGCATTCGCGCTAAACAGACTAAACCTGGACAGAGAGCATTCGCGCTAAACAGACTAAACCTGGACAGAGAGCGCGAGCACTAAACAGACTAAACCTGGGCAGAGAGCATTCACGCTAAACAGACTAAACCTGGACAGAGAGCGTGAGCGCTAAACAGACTAAACCGGGACAGAGAGCATTCACGCTAAACAGACTAAACCTGGACAGAGAGCGTGAGCGCTAAACAGACTAAACCAGGACAGAGAGCATTCGCGCTAAACAGACTAAACCTGGACAGAGAGCTCGAGCGCTAAACAGACTAAACCTGGACAGAGAGCGCGAGCACTAAACAGACTAAACCGGGACAGAGAGCATTCACGCTAAACAGACTAAACCTGGACAGAGAGCGCGAGCGCTAAACAGACTAAACCGGGACAGAGAACATTCGCGCTAAACAGACTAAACCTGGACAGAGAGCGCGAGCACTAAACAGACTAAACCTGGACAGAGAGCATTCGCGCTAAACAGACTAAACCTGGACAGAGAGCGCGAGCGCTAAACAGACTAAACCTGGACAGAGAGCATTCACGCTAAACAGACTAAACCTGGACAGAGAGCGCGAGCGCTAAACAGACTAAACCTGGACAGAGAGCATTCAAGCTAAACAGACTAAACCTGGACAGAGAGCGCGAGCGCTAAACAGACTAAACCTGGACAGAGAGCGCGAGCGCTAAGCAAACTAAACCTGAACAGAGAGCGTGCTAAACTGACTAAACCTGGGCAGAGAGCATTCACGCTAAACAGACTAAACCTGGACAGAGAGCGTGAGCGCTAAACAGACTAAACCTGGACAGAGAGCATTCGTGCTAAACAGACTAAACCTGGACAGAGATCGTGCTAAACAGACTAAACCTGGGCAGAGAGCATTCGCGCTAAACAGACTAAACCGGGACAGAGAGCATTCACGCTAAACAGACTAAACCGGGACAGAGAGCATTCGCGCTAAACAGACTAAACCGGGACAGAGAGCATTCGCGCTAAACAGACTAAACCGGGACAGAGAGCGCGAACGCTAAACAGACTAAACCTGGACAGAGAGCGCGAACGCTAAACAGACTAAACCGGGACAGAGAGCATTCGCGCTAAACAGACTAAACCGGGACAGAGAGCATTCGCGCTAAACAGACTAAACCGGGACAGAGAGCATTCGCGCTAAACAGATTAAACCGGGACAGAGAGCGCGAACGCTAAACAGACTAAACCGGGACAGAGAGCGTGCTAAACAGACTAAACCGGGACAGAGAGCATTCGCGCTAAACAGATTAAACCTGGACAGAGAGCGCGAACGCTAAACAGACTAAACCTGGACAGAGAGCGTGCTAAACAGACTAAACCTGGACAGAGAGCGTGCTAAACAGACTAAACCTGGACAGAGAGCGTGCTAAACAGACTAAACCTGGACAGAGAGCATTCGCGCTAAACAGATTAAACCGGGACAGAGAGCGCGAACGCTAAACAGACTAAACCGGGACAGAGAGCATTCGCGCTAAACAGATTAAACCGGGACAGAGAGCGCGAACGCTAAACAGACTAAACCTGGACAGAGAGCGTGCTAAACAGACTAAACCTGGACAGAGAGCGTGCTAAACAGACTAAACCTGGACAGAGAGCGTGCTAAACAGACTAAACCTGGACAGAGAGCGTGCTAAACAGACTAAACCTGGACAGAGAACGTGCTAAACAGACTAAACCTGGACAGAGAGCGTGCTAAACAGACTAAACCTGGACAGAGAGCGTGCTAAACAGACTAAACCTGGACAGAGAGCGTGCTAAACAGACTAAACCTGGACAGAGAGCGTGCTAAACAGACTAAACCTGGACAGAGAGCGTGCTAAACAGACTAAACCTGGACAGAGAGCGTGCTAAACAGACTAAACCTGGATAGAGAGCGTGCTAAACAGACTAAACCTGGACAGAGAGCGTGCTAAACAGACTAAACCTGGACAGAGAGCGTGCTAAACAGACTAAACCTGGACAGAGAGCGTGCTAAACAGACTAAACCTGGACAGAGAGCGTGCTAAACAGATTAAACCTGGACAGAGAGCGTGCTAAACAGATTAAACCTGGACAGAGAGTGTGCTAAACAGACTAAACCTGGACAGAGAGCGTGCTAAACAGACTAAACCTGGACAGAGAGCGTGCTAAACAGACTAAACCTGGACAGAGAGCATGCTAAACAGACTAAACCTGGACAGAGAGCGTGCTAAACAGACTAAACCTGGACAGAGAGCGTGCTAAACAGACTAAACCTGGACAGAGAGCGTGCTAAACAGAATAAACAGTACAGAACAGAGTAAGATATTCACAAAGACTGACAAGAGAAACAAACAGACAGAACAGAGAAACCTAAACTAGAGAGACAGAGAGAAACCAAGACTAAAAGACCGACACATAAGAAACCTAGACTGGGAGACAGAATCAGACAGACCAGGATAGGGAATTACTTACTGACTAGAAACAGAGGGAAATACTGACAGACCAGAGACAGGGAAGTGTTAACAGACTAGTGTCAGACAAACTGAACAAGTACACGAAGCACAAGGAAGGAATAGTAAGATAGAACATACAGACCAAACAAACACACTAAGGGAAGGAGAAACAGACTAGAAGGGGAAAAGGAATGAGGAATGTCCAAGAACCAAGAAGTCACACAAAGGAACTTAAATGTACAACACAGACAAGGAACACAGACAAGGACTAGGGCAGAGACAGGAGCAATAACAAACAGAACCACATGCTCTTGCACATGGTGGGAAAAACAGATACATGACAGGGACAGGGCATGACACTGACAAATACTTGCTGATAATCTACCAATAAATGCATGCACTAAATCATGTAAGTACTGCTCTGTTAGCATGAGAATAACAGCAGAGAATATTTTAAAAGAAAAGAAAATGAAGAACACATAAGAAAAGTCAATTCTGCTGCTTACTTTACAAATGTAACAATTGTAGAGAGCTTAAGTAAAGCTATAGCAATCTAAATATAATCTAAGCAATAGATATCAGCCACAAAAATGTTCATATCAGTCAGTCCCTTGTCCGTTCACATGGTTGTTTTAAAACAGACTTCTTTATGAACTTATAACCTATTCTTGTTTTTAGGCAGCTTTTGTCCTGGAGTGTATTTAACAGTGAACTGAAAAAAAAGCTGCTTTGATTTGACATGATTCAATGTCAGCCCGTTTCACAGCTGTAAAACATTCATTTCACTTTTTACATCAAGAAATGTGCTGAAGGAATATTTTACACATGTGGAGACATTTTTGAAATAAAATAAATTCAATGCTTTCCTTTTTAGTGTGGTTTGTGTGTGTGTGTGTGTGTGTGAGAGAGAGAGAGAGAGAGAGAGAGAGAGAGAGAGAGAGAGAGAGAGCTTCAGAGTCTGACGCTAAAGGCAGAACTGTTTATCATAAAGCATATAAGCCTTATCTGCCCTTTTTTCTTCATTACCTGACCTAAATCTCATCATTACCATCAGCCTTCAACTGTGATTACATCTGCTTAATCTCCGTCATGGTCACAGATCTTTGAATATGATCCTGAATAATGCTGCTAATCCATAATTCCTCCAGTCTTAAAGCCTGACTAAGGATTGCGAAGCAGGAATAAATCCAAAATAGACCTAGATCCATCTCTAATTAGACTGTGTTTCCAACCAACAGAACAGCAGCCCTTTCCCAGTCGGATCTAAGAAGGGTTTCAAGCATGGTTTTTTATGTAAAGTTGCTGTATGTGTTGTGTTTATCCTCCAGGCCAGAAGCAGTAGCTCTTGCTGGGCTCCCTGTGGCTCATCCCCAGGCTGGCTCACATGGCCTCAGGGTCTGAGAGTGCTCTTTGTCTCTGGCTCTGCAGCTGGCCCCTCTGCTGCGGCCAGTCTGCTCCAGCTCCGCCAATTAAAGCAATTGGCTACTTGATGGAAACCCTCATAAGGTTTGGGTTATATTAAAGGCTGCTTTGGGCATCCTTCAGAAGTTACTGCTATGAGGAATAGAGCTATACATGCACAGTTGAGCAGTAGATAAGCCAGTAGCAGGGCTAAACACTGCCTACTGCACAGTGCAACTGGCTGTAACATTTCATACTTTGACATATTTTAACATTTCAGCTTTTGCCCTAATGAACTATACAGTTTTATTAGTTCAGTTAGTAAAACATTGCTAGTTCATTGTAAATAAAACATGAAAATAAATAAATAAACAAATACCTTTGGAAACAAGATTAATTGGCTCAGTGGTAATACATTTGTCATTTGTATTTTCCCATGACATTTACCTTTATTTGCTATGTCTCATAAACAGCTGCTTATTTAACCTGTGTTTATAAGATTATGGCCAGCCTTAAAAAACAAATGATGGTGCTTGGGCAACATGCCATTAAGCCACCTCAAATGGAAAAAAAAAAATAAATGGGAAAACATTAATTATGCAGTGCATTATTTTTTCTGTAAATATTAAAAACAACAGCCAACATTTGAAGGAAACCTTTGTCCCTATTAAGTGAAATCTGCTTGGAAAATCACAAAGAGGAAATCTGGATAAAAGTAAAATGACCGGAACATCCTTGAGTTAAGTGACAAAGAGTAGGTAAATTGGCTTGTAGTTTTTTCAGGGGAGGAGGGAGCAAAACACTGACAGGAATTATCTGGACACAGATATTATCATAATGTAGCATGTGGAAAAAGGAAATTACCCCAGGACACCACATAAATGTAATCCTACCTGAACTCGGCTAAAGGTGGAGGTTATAAACAATAGCACTACAGACCCGTAAAAATGCTAAGTTCAATGATTATATCTGGAAATGCCTGGCAAATATCAGCTGCAGACCACATGAAATTTCAGCTGCAATAATAGCTAAAACTAATGGATTAATGGCACTAGTCCAATAGTAGAAATAAGTAAGAGGGTGGAGGGTGCAGAAATCTGTAGTATATTTAATTACTTCTTATGAAAGCAAAAATCCTTTTTAAATGAGTCATATTACACTCTTGATAGACTGGCCATTTATTTACAGAGAGCAAAATATATGTCTAAAGACATTTAGACACTCTTTATAATTTAAAGGGACCCCCGATGTGAACACAGACATTTAGATGTACACCCACAGCTTTTATATTGTACAGTAAGGCATAAAATGAAGTGGGTTGCGCTGAAGTGGCTGCACATTAGCTTAAGATCGTCATGCCTAATGCCAGTCATAGGTCTAGAGGTGTATAAATGCCCGTAGCATTTGAATTACGTTCCATAGGACAGTATGCTCTGGAGAGATGGAGCCCCATTCAGCACCTTTGGCATGAGTTGGATTGTCCTCTCAGATCTAAATTCATTTTCTAATGTCAGTACCTGGCTTCACTAATGTCCTTTGTGCCTCAATTACACAATGATAGAAACCCTCTGCAGAAATGGTTGAGGTTGTACATATTTTAAAAATATCTTGAATAAAGTGCTGTCAGCCTAACTGACTCAGTGCTGACTGGTGTGCTGTGTAGGACTTCACTGGGGATTCTGGCTCTGTCTGTGGAGATTAATAAAGGCTTTTCTGGATGGTGGGTGAAATGTGCCCTGGCTGATGATGGCCACATTGGCATGGTATTGTCACTATGGACATTGGGAGCAGCACTGGCATTGCTATAAATAGAGGTAGCATCATGTGTGGTAGTAGTGGGAGAGAATGGCTCACACTGGCTCAGGGCACCATGCCCAGGAATGGAAGGGAGGAGATGAGAAACAAACATGAATTCTTTCTAAGTTATGGCTTTGCGACAAGGAGTCATTGGAGCATAAAAAGAGAGGTTGATTAGGATGTCACTTAGATGTGTGTCACATCACACACACGTACAACACACTGGCATGTGAACAGTCCTCGTGTTTTAATGGTTCAGGGCAATGGGAGTTTGACTACTTAACTGCAGGGTTCTGTAACTACTGCAAATGTAATATAGTTATGAAAGTTATTATTTTGGGTTTATATAAACTGGTTATACATGGTTTCACTTTAAAATAAAATATCACTTGATTAAGTCTTTGTGCCACCTATAATTAAGCCTCTATATAGGCTTTCAGTATGTGAAACACATTATGCAACAGTGAATAAAAACACTGATACATGTGATCAAACAAAATCAGGATCTCAGTAGATATATTTGATATGGTATGGACAAGAAATAAGAAGGTAATGGCCAGCTAACAGTTCATTTAATAACTGGTTCTACCTGCATTGCCTTGATTTTGGACCCTGCGGTATCAGGATCTACCTAACTGAGCTATAATTAATTATATTCACTCTTGATGGCAAATCTTAGCAAATTAACACTTTTTTTTTTTTTTTTACATATAGCTGCTGATTACTACATATTTTATACTATTACTACAATAGTAGCTACCCATTCATTCATTCATCCATTGTCTGTAACCGCTTATCCAAATCATTGGGTGCAAGGTGGGAACACAAACTGGAGGTGCCAACTCCATGTCTGTAGAGTTAATACTAGCGACTAATGTTATTAATGTAGAATAAAAGCTAGTCTTGGTTATTTAGATTTGTTGACAGAGGAATGAGGCTCCCAAACTTCCAAGTTTGCAAGTTTAGTACCTCAGCCATCCCAAGATGAGAATTCAAGAGAGCCAGATTGGATTGGCACTCTCTTTGCTAGAGTAGGAGTCACTCAACATTATGCAGCTAAATGTGAGTTTTTATTAGCTAACTTGTCAGGACTAGGCATTTAGTGTTCTCCCATCTCCATATTGAAATACCCACTGATTTTGCATTAGTCATATTTTGAAAATATATGGTGGGTTCACATATTATGGAGGAAAAATATGCTGGCCTTTATTCTCCCAACTTCGTAGCATTGTGTGAATGAAGGAGACATGAGAAACCAGTAGAATTCACAATGAACAAAGAACAGGGGAGAAAACAGTTAAATTCCCCCCCAAAAAAGGAAGTTGGGAATTAAAGATACTGTTGGGCCACTAACCCCTGTGTGAGCAGGTCCGATGAATGGCTGAATGGATAAGGCTTGGGTAGAGGGTGTAAAAGTCTGGATCACTGAGCAACAGCCTGGCTTTGCTTCATTGCAGAATATTCAGGGTGGAAGATCAAAGAGTACTCACCAGCTCAAGGGGCTGGAGATACTGATGCGTGTGGGTGGGTTTGTGTTGTGTTTGAATGAGTCAAAGAGACAAATACATCCTTCACCCCAGCATGACCCTGGCTCTTGTGCAAACAAGTCTGTGCTGGGATTATACAAGTGAGACTAGGACACAACTGACTCAGAGATGCAGTTCAGTGATGGTAACTGTTTTAGGTCTCAATCGTGTTAGACACATTGGACGAAAGACAGCATGTAGAAAACTACAGAAAATCAAAAAAGATTATGAAGAATCGAGGCATTAATTCTGGAAATGGACTGTTACTTCCAATGCATTTATCATACTCATGCTCATTTATCATACTCACATTGATGTACTTTGAAAAAACCTTGAGCTGTTGTGTGCCAGGTTTCTCTCAAATCTCCCAGGTCTCTCAGTAAAGAGATAAATGTAACAAATTTATATGATTGCTATTTGAAGCAAAACTTCAAGATCTCCAAACTGTATTTATTTAATTATTAAATATTTATTTAACAAGGGAAAACAAAATTCCATAAAAAATATTGTTTATGAGTGAGCCCAGACCAAGAAACCCACACACCAACAATCAGATTGATGACCAACCATAAGGAAGGGGAGAGAACACAGTACAAAAATAAAGATATAAAGTAATACATTTGAAAAAAGTCACTGTGAGACAATTAATGGCAGTAGCATAGTGGTACAGTTTATTACCATAAACTCTCCAGCTTCAGGTGTTTCTGTAAATCATTGACATTGATTGTTTGTGAATGAAAATACAGACAAATATGAAGGGAACTGGTCAATACAAAAAGTTTTCTACTGAATCAGTCTTCACACTTAAAGTGGAGCCCAACTTGTCATTTCTTACAATTCACACTTATGAGATGAATGTCTAGCATGTGTTAGGAATCTTAAAGCAGAATAATAATCAAATCCAGCCGACACATTTTTCCATTTTTGAGGCATGTCTATATAAAATATCACTGTAATACAAAACCTGTAAAAAAGCAGCTTCAACCAATTTCTTTCCTGATAAATTCTGCCAACACTACGCATGACTCCTGCAAGCCTAATAAAAATTGTTTCTGGTAGGGCAAAATTAATGTATTGAGATAAAATAATGACGGGAAAGAATACAGGGAAATATTCAGAAATGTATGAAACAGTACATGAGAAACTGAATGTGAAATGTAACCTGGAAATCCAAACTTTGCAGATTTAGCAACCATGACTACAAGTCCAGGGGATCTGCAGATAGCTCGATTTTGCAGTTTTTCAAGGTGGAACAACAAGCTTCAACCTCCCCGATGCACTGACAACAACAAAGTCTACACTGTGTAGCAAGTCAAGTGCTTAGCACTCTACTCATGTGTTCATAAATGTCTCACGAGCCTGAGGATGCAGCCTTGAGCCTCCCATACTGCAGGCACTGCCATACTTTATAAAAAGAAGCTTAGGAATTGAACAGGACGAAACTGGGTGAAAAGTAAAATGTTACTCTGTTAAGTCCTGCGGGAATGTGAGGAAGGCTAGAGCCCAAGATGGGGTGTAATGTAAAATTGATTAGATGTTTATGTAATATTGATATTCTCTACATTGTGTTATGTAACATGGCATACACAGTTTTCACTGCTGGATGTAATCAGTTTTATGTAATCAAATAATAGGACTGAAGAATATAATCCCTGGCATTCATTTTAAAGATGTGTCATTTTTAAAGTGTTACTTCTACATCAAGACGTGTTGGATTTCTTCAGCATGTACAAATTTAAAAACACTGAACATATTAAATTGTACCAGCAGTTTCTTTATGTACTGTTCACTAGTTCATTTATGCCCTGTAAATTTGTGTGGAAAAAATAGCAGCCTCATGAATCTTGAAATGAGTTTAGCTACAATGCTGGAAATAATCCAAATGTAATTACAAAACATTACACTTTGTGAGAAATCAAGAAGAATATGATGTGTTAACTGAGGATAATTTAGTCACATTTCCATAATAGCTTTCACAGATACTGACACTCTGCGTGTGTAGCTTGTTAAAAGCTATGAGCAGCTTCTCCATGTGTGTACAGTCTGTCAGTGTTAATCATGTCCTCTGTTCAACTGAGTGACCTCCTGCTCACACATACACATAACACCCTGGTTAATGCCACTCTGTGCTGCTGTAGTGACTTTTCTGGAACCACACTGTAAATACAGGAGCTTCAGGCACTCTGATTATTGAAGCAGGGAAGGAGGGCTTGATTTGGATGCTCCATGTGTATGAGTTTGCCTCCTAGAAGAATATACTAATTTAATTTGTGCCCTCAGCAAGGGGAGGAATAGGGCAAGGATAATAGATATGCCATACAGACTACAAGAAACAACAACCATTGAACCTAGGATTATGAATCAGTTAATCATTTCAAAATATAGAATTCAGAAACTACTCTGGTTTATTTTGTAATTACACTTTTACGTAAGGCATGTGCTTATTAGAAAGAAGAACCAAATATATGACAGGAGTCATTTTCATACATTTTTTAATATGCTCTCTCCAACTCTCAAAAGTGTGACACAAGTGGGTACTAGGTAGGTGGTACAGCGAACAGTGAATTATTCAAATGAGAACATGCTCACTCTTGGTTAGCCTCAGCCTTCCACACAGCTACTCATGCATACTTTTTAATACAACCTTTTTGATCAAGATGTTTGAATAAAAATGACATTATTTTGAGTATAATTGCTTGTCTACAAAACTTTCTTTTGCCTCTTGTTGCTAGCTGTGTGCTCTTAATCTCGCTAGTTCTCTGAAATCTAATCTAATGTTTGCCATGTTCTGTTGTTTTTCAGAGGTGTCCACAGTGGGCTCAAGTGTCACATTTTAAAAGATTCCATCATTAATACAGCGTCACCATGCTTCACTTCTGTCTCACATTTTCTCCTCGCTCCTTCAGTCCCTGCCTGTCCACAGTCTTCTTTTTCCTCCTGGGCTTGACTGAGGCCTCACAGGCCAGTTCTGATACTCAGCAGAGCACTCCAGGGAACTGTTCTGGCAAATATAGCTGTTCTGAGGGTGTGGTGCTCCCTATATGGAATCCTCAAAACCCTTCGGTGGGTGATAAAGTGGCCCGTGCTATTGTCTACTTTGTCGCTCTAATCTACATGTTTTTGGGAATGTCCATCATTGCTGACCGCTTCATGTCTTCCATTGAGGTCATCACATCACAGGAAAAGGAGATCACCATCAAAAAACCTAATGGAGAAACCACTACGGCCACTGTACGAATCTGGAATGAGACAGTTTCCAACCTGACTCTCATGGCTTTGGGTTCTTCAGCTCCGGAGATTTTGTTGTCCGTGATCGAGGTTTGTGGGCACAACTTTGAGGCTGGGAACCTCGGCCCCAGCACCATTGTGGGCAGCGCTGCCTTCAACATGTTCATCATCATCGCCATCTGTGTCTATGTGGTGCCTGATGGCGAGGTGCGAAAGATCAAACACTTAAGGGTCTTTTTTGTGACGGCTGCATGGAGTATCTTCGCCTACATTTGGCTCTACCTGATCCTGTCTGTTTTTTCCCCTGGTGTGGTGGAGGTTTGGGAGGCTGTGTTGACCTTTCTCTTTTTTCCCATCTGCGTGGTCCAGGCCTGGATTGCAGACCGCCGTCTGTTATTTTATAAGTATGTTCACAAGCGCTATCGGGCTGACAAGAACCGCGGCATCATCATTGAGACAGAGGGTGATGGCATGTTCACCAAAATGGACATGGAAATGGATGGGCAAGGGGCCAACTCCCACCACAAGGAGGTTCTGGATGGTATGCTGGCTGGTGTGGAGGAGGGGGGAGGTGGAGGAACTGGAGGTGGAGGTGGAGGAGAAGAAGAAGAGGCACGCAGGGAGATGGCACGTACCCTGAAGGAGTTGAAACAGAGACATCCGGAGAAGGACATGGAACAGCTGATTGAGATGGCCAACTACCAGGTTTTGGTTCAGCAGCAGAAGAGCAGGGCCTTCTACCGTATCCAAGCCACACGCATGATGATTGGGGCAGGGAACATTTTGAAGAAGCATGCAGCAGATCAGGCTAGGAAAGTGGTGAGCTGCCATGAAGCTAATGCCCAAGAAGAAGACCCTCATACCATCTACCTGGAATTCGAACCCTCACACTACCAGTGCTTTGAAAACTGTGGTTCCCTCAAACTGTCTGTGGCCAGACATGGTGGAGACAGTGGCTGCACAGTGAAGGTAAGCATCAACACTGTTGTGAATACTTTTTTCTCTCTCTCTGCAATGCGTCTGTCATTGTATAGTCATTAAGATAATATAAGCTCTTGAATGCTTATTCAAGAAGCATCTTGGTAGTAGGCAAGGGCTTTCAAAGCTATTAGCGGATCACTTAATTGTAATAGAATATTATGTAGATTATTTATATTATACAGCACTACTTAGCATAATTTTAATTCTCTTAAGTGAATTATGTTTTGAGCATTTAACATATTAGATGCACCACATGAAATCAATTTATTAAAATGATAATTTATTTAGTGAAATGTGTCATGAAAAAATGTGATATTTGATGAACAGTTTACTCAAATATGAAACCTGTTAATCATATTCATATTTACTGACAAACAGTTTATGGTTATTTTCGATCATTTAAGCGGTGTATTAACACCTTTGAAATATATTTACAAAAGGGCTGTGTTAGATTGTCTTTAGTTAATAAAGAGAACTCATTACATTTAACAAAGAAAGGCAGTGATACAACAGAAAATATAAAGAGATCAAAAAGAGAAATCAAAAAGAGAAATACAAAACAAAGTGGCTTTTATATATGTACATTTTTCCTTGTCGTTGCCTACTTACTGAGAGAGAGAATCATATGGAGAAACAAACTAACAGAAACTGTTTTATGATAAATGTTTTTTTTTTAAATTAAAAGTAAAAACAAAAACATCCATAACTTAATTTAGGAGTCTTGTCAAGGACTCCTGGGCTAGTATTCCCCGTGTAAGCAGGGAATTGGACACAAGTCTGTCACGTGGAAGGTGCCACGCCAACCATATTCATAGCACTTAAAATGTCTTATCCAGGACCTTTAGTTAGGGAACACAACAGCAGCATATTTTTCAAGTTGCAATGACATTACATATAGTGTTTTTACTCCAGGACTTTTATTTAAAATTGATATTTTTCAGTAGAAATAAGCCTGTCCCCTGGGTTAAAACTTTGACTTTAAACTATTTTTGTGCCTTTCAGGGTATGTTTACATTGCTTGTAGCTTTGTGAGCAAAAATACACCAGCACAGCACCTGTTTTTCAGACAACTGTAATGTAGTGCTACAGGTCAAACGTACTCTGAGACCTCAATGCACTGGTCAATAATCACTGAAATTGAGTCCACAACACAGGGTTTCAAACAAGAACAACAATGTCTGGGATTTGTGGGTGGTTGAAGGAATGGTTCACAGAAAAATCTAACACACAGTTTCCCACTTAAACTGGCAATCAGATATCTGTTGGGTGTAGTGAAGAACGGGACTTCCTCACTTTCTTATTTACAGTGTCAAAACACCAGTGCACAACTAACAAATATATTATTGGATTAAAGTTGTTTTGGCCAGTGAATAATGCTTGAAATAGGGGTAAAATTATTATTTAGAAAAGAAAAAAATGTACCAGTGTTATATATATTTTAAATGCAGGGTATTGTGGCCCATATATATCTAATCTACATTTCCTTTAGATAACATTGACATAGTACTGAAACTAAGCCTCCTTTTTGTATATAGTTTTAATTTTCTATATTACTTACACTGTGTAAGTATTTTATGATGAGGTGACCACTAGAAGTGGTTTTACAGTACTCTGAATAATTCTCAGCAAATTAACATACTTTAAGTTATGAAAGTCACTCTGGAAACAAGAATTTGCCAAATGTCATTAGTGTGTTTTTTTTTCTGAGATTAGACCATGTCTCTCTCCAGGTGGACTATCGCACTGAGGATGGCACGGCTAATGCTGGCTCAGATTATGAGTTTGCTGAAGGCACGTTAGTCTTCAAACCAGGCGAGACTATAAAAGAGCTCACAGTTGGTGTGATTGATGATGATATCTTTGAAGAAGACGAGCACTTCTATGTCCATCTCAGCAACCCACGAGTCGTCCACCGGGCCGAGGTCTCCGTCCTGGACCCCAATGCTGTCACCCCTAGCAACAGTCTCTTAGGTTCCATCCCTGTCCAGCCCAAGGCTGCCCTGGGCTCTGCTCACACTGCCACAGTAACAATCTATGACGATGACCATGCCGGTATCTTCACATTTGAGAGTGCATCCACACGTGTGAGTGAGAGTGTGGGCATCATGCAGGTGAAGGTGCACAGAACATCGGGTGCAAGGGGCAAAGTGGCAGTGCCTTACCACACTACAGAGGGCACCGCTAAGGCTGGAGAGGACTATGAAGAAGTGGCTGGCAAACTGGAATTCCTTAACGACGAAACCATGTAAGTTTGTAAAGCCTTATTATGTTTTGCGGGGTTTTTTTCAGTCTGCAGATAGATCTGTGTCCTGGGTTCATACCCCACGTCGGGTGAATGAATGCACAGTTTAGTGTGTTCTCAACATGTCTGCATGGCTTTCCTCAGTGTACACTGGTTTACTCACACAGTCCTAAAACACATGTTGGTAGGTGTATTATTCAATACAATTTCAAAACAGTGGAGAGGGCTCTCTGCCCCCTGACCTGGTGTTATTTTATATCTATTTTAAATGTCACTTTAGCTTATGACTACACTTATACAGGTTTATAAATGGTTTACAATCCGTATATCAATGACAATTAATTGTGTTGTAAACACATTAAAAATCATTAATAGCAGATACTTGTTTGGTCTTCCACATCAGTCAACAGTAAGCCTGTCAGCTTCAGCACATATTTGTTAATATGTTTAACCATTTAACCACCAAGTTCAATCAATTAACCACTTATAGAATGTCAATGTCTATATGATAATATTGTGTGTACCTTAACATGTGAAATTACAAAATTCACATTCTCAGGTCTTAGCATATTCTTTATCTTGACATTTTCACTTTTTATATAACCTATATTTATATATATAACCTATAACCTTTTTATATAACATATATTTTTAAAATTAGACAAAAGAGGCCACATTTTTTCTTTTTATCTCTGGGTTAAAAATGATTTTCAATGACCTTTAAGGTGTTTACAACCTAATTATACCCATTTCTCCACCATCGTAGACCTCCCCTTTAGTGATTTGGGTCCAATTAAATTGTTTTGCATTGCTTTCTGAAGGGCTGGAATTGATTGGAAACATTAGGCCTGAGCTTGTCTTCTGTAAATTACTTGTAAATGAACAATCTAGAACAGTCCAAGGTTGAAGGTGACAGATTTGAACTGCCTTGAAATCTGTATCATGGGAAAGTTTTTAGGCTTCTTTTCTGCAATTCTGTCAGAGCATTATCTCAATAACACATCTTTTGACCTTTCCTGGTCCCTGAAATGGAAAATGGTAGTGAATAGGATTTCTATTAAAGATACATAAGGTTGATGGCAGATCCTTTTACATGGGGCTGAGAGAGAGAGAGAGAGAGAGAGAGAGAGAGAGAGACTTAGTATCTGTATGCTGGCAAGCTTAAGATCAGCAGCTGGTCCAGACTGATGCAACAACATAAGAGTGTTTTAGAAAATGTGACAGTGCTAGTGGAGGGTCAGTTTGTAATTCTATCCCTAATTAAGGACTCGTGCTTTATATTAACCCCTTAACACTGCCAGCACACCTCAATTTATCTTTTATTCTATTATTTGTTCCTTAATTTTTAACAGCCCAGTAATAAACTTTAGGATATATTTTTCCATTAATGTTCAATGGTTAAAAGTCTTATATATAACCAGCATTACAGGTGCTCAGGTAAGTACATTGTATTTATACACAGGATAAAATGGAGAATTTCCTACGCCAATTCATTCAAGCTTGACATAGAACACCCCTCACCCTTTGACCTCCACTCTTTTCCTCCCTGCAACCACAGCATTCCTGCAATCATCTGTCTTTGGCCATTTGAATCCTAACCCAAACCAATAGGGTTATAGGTGCTCAGGAAAGTATAGAACATTGTGCAATTATAATCCAACACCTTATGTATTTACAAAATCAGATTTGAGGGAATGTTCACATTTTTTATGCCTTGTTCAGTAACGTTACATGTTAGAATTACTGAGGCATAGATAAGAGGATATATATATGAGAGAGAAATCTTACGTTGGTAGGGTGAAGGGAGAGGATGCCACAGAGCTGGACAGACAGATGAATGTGGAAAGAATGGATGGTTGTGCTGGAGAGATTGGGGTGATGGAGCAATGAAATGAAAAAGAGCGAGGGATGAAGTATGGGTCCTGTGTGGGGGCTGGGCAGAATTAAGCACTGTTCTGATGATAAAGTGAGAGATAATTTGGAGAGAGGAGAGAAGAGGTGAGAGGCAGGTGTGCAGGCGGAGGAAAGTTAGAGCGAGTGAGTGAGTAAGTAAGAGAGAGAAAGAGAGGTTTGTTTGAGCAGTTAGCCCTCAATATTCACAGCGCTGGTTGACTGAAGAGGGTGAGAAAAAGCTTTTCTCTGAACCATTTGCGTGGGAGTGTGTGTGTGTGTGTGTGTGTGTGTGCGCGCGCGCGCATGTGTGTTATATTGAAGGACTGCTAATCATGCATTGTATTTGAGACCTGGTGTTCACTGACACATCGGCTTTGTATGTTCATTTCGTCTGTGTGCATGCAGTTCTTTGTGTTTGTGTGTGTGTGTGTGTGAGTAAGTGAATGATGAGGGTATGGTGGCTGTGTGTGTGTGGGTGGATGAAGTGGATAAGCCAATAAGTGCATGTGCAGATGATTGTACAGTTATGTATGTACAGAATGTAAAGCTCTGAAACATGTTTGCAGATGAAATGTGAAATATGTGGAAACACACACACACACACACACACACACACACACATGAATGCAGCCCAAGTCAGTTTTGTTGATACCCAGAGCTTTGTTACACCCATATCCTTTGTTACAAAAATACCAAATAATAACGTTAATGGCCTTAGCCTTTAGAAATAGAATAAAAGCTGTATTAAACTACATGTCTAGGATAGCTGAAATAAAATTTAAAGCTTGTTGGGTCTGACTTGTGCAAGGGTTATTCTATAGTTCTTATTCCAGAGCACAACTACCTCTGCATGATAACAGTGTCAGGTAAATGATTATATTTGTGAAATTTACATTTTAAAGCCATTTACTGATTCACAGACATTAAAATTTTATAGCCTGTGTGCACATGTCTTTTTTTCAAACAAATACAGAACCCGCTAGTGTTAGCGTTGCAAAGGGGTGGTAATTTCCAGTAAATTATCGGTAACTTTATATGGGAACTTTAGCTTGGGAACTTTGGAAATATTCCAAAATGTAAACTTTCTATTGAAATTTGGGGAATTTATGGGAATTAATAGAAAATATTGTATAATTTAAAGGAACCATATTATACACTATTATCAATGTACCATTTTTATTTTTTATTTTTTGTAAATAGCAGACATGAAGGCATAGCAATACAAATAACTATGACACCTGTGAGGTCATGATGCACATGGCATTCTTCTGTTAAATAAAATGACAAAGTGTAAAAATACTAAAGCTAATTGTCTTCAAAATGTTAAATAAGTACTTAATAAGTATTAATTTTTGGTTACAGAAACCCGCTAAGGTAAGAAAATATAGATAGCTAGCATATGCTAGCCTCCTAGCCTTCGTAAACTAGTCTTTTAAATGAAATTGCTCATGAAGTTTTTCTGATTTACCAGATAGCAAGCAACTGTGAGATTACACCTTGATTTAATAGTTGCTTAAAGGTTTCAATGCAATTACTGTCAATAAAAATATGAACTTCATCAAAACCTACCTGACTTTAGGTAGTGCTTTGGTCCAAATGTTTGCTTTCAGTAGTGGCGAGTGTCAGGTCTTTAGAATCATCTGGATGTACGCTGTACTTGTGATGGCGGAATGAACAATGCAGTGTGTGTGGTCTCAATAGCCCTTCAGTGTGTAATGTGCCATGTTGCCTGGGATTGAGGAGCAGCTTTGCTATGCTATGATACTATGTTTTGGTATCATATCTAATTATTTTAGCCAAGATTATGCTTCAGTTTTTACCAAATATATGTAAGTTTCTCACCTTTAGCATTGAATATTCCCATTTTATTCCATTAATTCCCATAATTATTTGTCGATCCCCATGGTACATTTCCCAACTTTGAAAATTTTGCAGCCCTAGCTAGTGTACAAAAATAGCTGGTGTTCTCTAAACTATGTTTATATTCGAAATGCACATATGCAATACATGCATACATGTATGTATAATTTTGGCAGCCACTCCAGTGACATGAGTTGTTGTTCTGGTTTCAACAATGAGAACAGAGGAATATTTTCTAGTGTTAGCTTTCAAATGGAGCCTAATGTTCCTATCTTTAGTTTTAAATAAGCAAAATAAAATAATATTCTCTATAAAGACCACCTCAGTTTGTAAGGTTCAATATGTGTGTAACTTTCTGGATATATTATTCCTTGCACTCGTAATATTCCATTGGGTAAAACACTCAATAGTGAGCTAAATGCTGAGATGTAACTAGTAACATGCAGTAGATTTTTGTGCAGTGTCAACCTTTTTCACAATTGCCTTTTAACATTTACTGTTCATGTGAGAGGTTTACTCTGCTCTTCTATGTTCTTACTTCAGTTGTTTTCATTACACAGCGTATTTCCTTCCATATTATTTCATTTAATTAAACCTACATTGGTCTTTTGGTCTAAGGAATGGAATTAAACACATTTATTCTACCTGAATGATTAAAATATTGGTTCTACAATTAGTTGTTTCATTATTGAGCCCAGCCCATTACTATAATTTTGCACTGCATTTCACATTCACCCTCCAAAGAACGTGCCCCTGCCCCACACAAAAATTCCATTTAATTAACATCTGCTCCAAACATCCAAATTAAATATCAGCTATTTATATCAGCTTCCATGCAGAAGCATACACTCCTTCTGATAATAAGGGCTGTACATTTAGAAGTTATACTTTATTGATCCCATTTGGGGAGGCTCAATTAACCCATGGCCATGAAAACACACACAAATTCGTGAGCACACACACACACACACACACACACACACACACACACACACACACACACACATGCACACACACACACAAACACACACACACACACAAACACTGAATACATGAAATGATCTCCCTTTATTAGTTTGTTGCTAATTATTATTATGTCACTAATCTAGGGGATCAAAACAGTGACCCTCTGGTCCCAAGCCTGTTTATGTAACCTTTAGGCTACAGTTGCCCATGAAGGTGAAATTGTTTTGCTTCCAAAAGCTAGACAAGGCTCATTCTTACTCTTCAGCATGCCTTTGTCTATAAGCCTGTGCCTCTGGATATATATAAAACAGCATCAACATCATCTCCACCCCTGAGGTCCAGTGTGAGTGATTTCTGCTGAACAAGAGCTGAACCAACTCTGCCAAACAGTCGTTTTATCTGTTATTATCTGTGTTAATTCTCTTGAAGCTTTTTTTAAAATGAAAAACACATATGTTTCCAGTGTTTTAACTAAAAAAAATTATTTTATTTTATAAACCCAGTTTATTCTCTTGTGCTATGGGGGAGCACCAGTGACCACAGCAGTAATTACTTGCATATGATTTCACTGATGTGGAAGTGAGCATTGGGTTTTAGAGAGACATGCTACCATCAAGACAAGGTCTTATGCTGAGAAGTTCATGGTTATTTCAGCAAGAAAATGGCAAGCCTCATTCTGTATGAGCTACAACTACATGGCTTCAAAGTGAATGTGCCTGACTGACATGAAAAGGAGAACAGCGACCACAGGCTGTTGAGAAGCTAAAACCTTGTATCAAGCCAGAATGCACAAAAACTCCATTTGCAAAACTGTAACAATGCCCTCAGCTCCAAAATTAGAGATTAAACAGCATAATTAAAAAGAAAGTTGATGTAACACAGTGGTAAATATGTTTCTGTCACAACTTTTTGGAGTGTGTTGCAGGCATCGAATTATGAATGTGTTTATATTTATAAAAAGTTGTTAGGTGTAAGCATTGGAATTTATTTACTTTTGTCAGTTAAATAAATCTTAAAGAGAATTATCAAAGCACAGATTCTTGTTTTAATGCATTTTTCAAAGTGCCCTAATGTCTGGAAATGAGGTGTGTAAAGGTGAATTCTATGGATCAGGAAGTGCTAATAAAAGAAAAAATGTCCCATAATTATCCATGTCCTCCAGCTCTGGAATACTAGTAGATTCATCATCAGAGCACCCACCCACACACACACACACACACACACACACACACACAAAAGTGTAATTTATCTTCTTGCATTACAACTGGAGTTCATATGTTGGATTTTATGATTAAAAACAATTTTTGAAATATTATTTTGATACCTTTGCATTTATGAAATATTCTAAGCCATAGTTGTTGTCAGCTTGCTATTTGAGATCTGGACTTGTACTCTTGTATAAATTGTGTATGACATTGTAATTTGCAGAAAGGTCTAGATAACTGAAACAAAATTGATGTGAATTGCAGAAAAGAGCAGAAAAAAAGCCTGTTGACTTCCGCTTGAGAGGAATGAGCTGCAGAGTTCAGAAAAGAACTTACCTATGGTATTTCATTTTACTCCTAAATGGCAAAACATGATTAAAATCAATACTGTAGTTATGAATGAAAACCTTTCAAAAAGAGAAATTCAAGAAACTACCCAAAAATCTTTGTGCGACCTTTGATAAGATCTTAAGCACTGAGCTCTTTGTGTTTCTTTGATCGTTTCACTTTTACATGAATGTTAAAAGTCTTTCTTACTCTCTCTCTCTGTCTGTATATATATATATATATATATATCACATTAATGTCATCTCCACCCCTGAGGGCCAGTGTCAGTGATTTCTGCTGACCAAGAGCTGAACCACCACTGCCAAACAGCACAACAGAAGCTTAACTATCTTATTCCCCTGGCAGCTCAATTGAAGAGCTCTGACACCAGACAGCAGAAGCCTGGGGATTTTTGTGTGTCTGTAAGTGTGTGTGTGTGTGTGTGTGTGTGTGTGTGTGTGTATTTGTGTGTGTGTGTATGTGTGGGTGTGTGTATGTGTGTGTGTGTGTGTGTGTGTGTGTGTATGACTGCCTGTAGAATAAGCCATCATTTCAGGTAGATAATGAGGAACACTGAGGTATCTGGAATTTGTAGGTTTGATTTCAAACATATTTTCAACATTAGGGATATTTGTTGTATATATTAATTATAATGGGCCCAAAGATAACAGATTATTTTTATGAATATACTCCAAAAATAGAACATTTGTTCATCATTAGGAAAAATATTGGTATTGATATAGCTCTATTTAATGGCATTTTTAAATTTAATCTATAAATACTGTGAATACCTTAAAATGTGATATATGTGTATTTCAGTTGGTGTTTAGATTACTCAATACATTCATGTGATTTATTAACAAAAAAGTGTTCAAAATTATGCAGAACAATCAGTCATTTTATGTCCACAAAAACTGTAGAAAATTAATCTACTTTGAGTTACAGCCATTTTTGAAGAGTGCTTGCACAGTGATGTGACCTCAGCTTGTATAATCTCCTTAGAAATGTATGAAATGAAATGGGAACTTGGAGCAGCCGCACATGCCCTTATCTTCACAATACTCAGTGTCAAGCAATAGAGAAGTATAAAAACCCCTCAGCAATGGAGTGTTGGGCAGAGGAATGATGTTCTCTAAAATAGAGGAGTCCCATACACTGCTGTGTATGTTAATGATCTGAAACTATTCATTCAGCTTCAGTATCTACAGTTTCGCCTAAATGTATTTGGACAATTCTCATAATTTAGGCTGTGTACTCTGTACCACAGTGGACTTGAAACAGAGATATGTAATTGTGGTGTAGACTGTCAGCTTTATTTGAAGGTGTTTAACAGAGGAATGGCTTTATCTGTTTAGGAGCGGATTCAAAGACCCAAGTTTGCATTTGTTATCGGTTCATATTGTATTCGGAATTCTTAATATGAGGTCCCCAGAGGTGTCAGTGCAAGTGAAAGAGGCCATCATAAGACTGAAAGAAGAAAATAAACCTGTGAAAGCAGGACTAGAGTGGGCAAATCAACAATCTGTTAAATCCCTAAAAAGAATGGATGCACTGACACTCACACTCAAGCTGAAATAAGCATGGTGACTAATTAGTTTTTTCTGACCTTGCTTATTTCTTTTAGCTACAGTAGCATAGTTAAGGTCACTGGAGCCTCAATATAGCGGCATAATTCACTTGGGGCTTGGGTGGGTGGGGGTGAGATAGAGGTGAAATCTATCTATCTGTCTGTCTGTCTGTCTATCTATCTATCTATCTATCTATCTATCTATCTACCTACCTACCTACCTACCTACATTTTTTTGCTCTGTGTATGTGTTGTGTCAGGGGCTGTTGTCCTATAAAGAATCCACACTGGAAACAAAGAGATGAAAGGGAAGAGAAGTGAGTAAAGGGGCCGCTTATGTAAGCGTAGGATGTGAATACAGGCAGAAGACTGGGCTTCTAAGCAGCTCTGGAGAGGAGAGGTGTGAGTATGTCTCGGAATGGATCGATACATGCGGCATTCCGCACAGTTCTGCACTTTTTTCTGCAGCTCTCTGCACCTTCACCTGGGTGTGACGGATCAATGTCGATCCAGCATTCTCTCACATGAGCAATCTACAGGCAGAGAGGCTGGAGGTTTTGGAATGTGTGGGATTAAGCACAGTGAGCTTATTTAAACCTGCACACTAAGACCTGAAGCAGCTCTCATAGAAAACAACACAGCCACTGCAGAAACACATAGAGACTGTCAGGAACTGCACCAGGGATATCTTGATCCGATCTGCATGAATAGGGGACTGATATTATGTGTAAGCGTAGATATATCTCCAAAATGGTAACATTACAGAAGGTAAAAATATTCTTAAAATTAAATGCAGGCAAATAGAAGGAAATGTTATTTTGGACAATTTATATGCATCAATTAATTGTGAAATTTTCATAAAATAGAAAGAGTAGCTAATGTATTAAAGTGGATTTTTTTATTAAAAGTAATTTGGTAAAATAAACTTAATAAAATGTCATATTTTCATAAGCTTATCGAGTTCTATATTAATTGACTTGGATTGTGGTCAAAAATATTTGGTCAACACAGTCTTAAATTTTGATAATGCACTACTATTTTCTGCCCTAGTCCTTCTTTCTCTGTCTCCCAGTCTTGCTTACATCGGCACAACTGTCTAAGCGTTGACCTTATGACCAGGAGACTGAGTCTGACCCCCAGTGATGCCATCCAAGGCCAGAAGACTAAGAGAGCACAATTGACCTTGCTCAGTCTATGTGGGTTTGATGGCTATCCCTGCCCTATTATCATACAGTATGATTCTAACCAGCGCCTGTCTCTGTCAGTTGGCATGAAAGAAATGGATAGTTAATGGTCTCCTTAAAATGTTTTGAGCTCTCCAATGTCATTGTGTTAGTGACAATCAAAACGAATCAGTGTCTTGCAGGAAGCATCTTGTGACTGGTGAAAATTGCTAGTAGGTCTAATCGGAAAAGAGTAAAAAGAAATGGGGAAAATATATATAAATGGCAAGTAAACAACAATTCTTCTCAGGGTTTCCCTTTTCCTAACTTTTATTGAAATCACTATCAATGATCAAACCTAGGTGTCTGAATGAGTAAAATAGGCAGAAGTGGAGAAGGGCTTGGACGGGATGGACACAACCATGTTTCATAACTTTTAGGTTTTTAATTTTTTGGTATGGTACAGTAGATGTTGATAAATGTTCAGGTGAGAATCATTATCCATCTTAACTTGAGTTAAGATACATTTGAATATTATTGGACCCCTAATTTTACACTTTGCCTCCTTGCTGCTGTTTCTCTTTCTCTCACACCTTCTCTCTCTCTCTCTCTCTCTCTCTCTCTCTCACTCTCTCCCTTTCTCTCTCTCCCATCCTCCCAGTTAGAATTAGGCTGATCTGGGTACAGCAAAGCTGCAGGCTTTACTTTGAGAGCAAGGCCATGAAGCTGAACTGATGGAGGAGCTATATTTGGGAAGGGAACAGTAGACGAGGCATGCAAATGCGAGCTGGAGCTGGGATCATGTTTTTGGCAAAACCTAATCTAGGGAGTATGCTGAGTATTTGCTTGGTTTCTCATTTGCAAACATTGCAGCGGATAAAGGAAAATACATCGGTGTGAAACACACATTTATACTCGTGTGGCCACTGACAAGTGCTATTGCCGAGGGAAAAGATGTGTCAAATATGGACCATCTTCTGTCAGCCCAGATGAAGACAAACTGCATTTTTTTCTTTTAAGAAGGGAATTAGAGATTGAATGGGGAAATCTTTCTTGTGGAAAGTGACAGCTCTGATTAGCATTTCGCTGTCTGCTGAAAGGCATTGCTCCCACACATACGCACACTTTCGGCCCTGCTCTGTTGTTCCTGCCCAAATACAAACACACATGCGCACACACATATGCACCCATAAGCAGCGTAATAAAAGCCCTGCAAAGACAAGTACAACTGAGCTTCCCAACTAATATCAGGACATAAACTACTCAGATTGTAAACACTATCTGATCTGTTAATTCACTAATTTGGATTATGGAGATCTCATGAAATGATATTTTGTTGAATCCTTTAAAGCCTGTACTTCTCTTCCCTGTCCAAATCTGGCTTTGCTGGTTAATTGAGCCTGCTTGGCTGACCACTGAAATACTGTTCCTCATTAATCAGAGCACAGAGTAATTTTATAAAAAGTTGGAGTGTGAGGATATATGAATCAACGGGAACACAGTAATATGCCACAGTGAGAAATCACCTATATTATTTTCAGCTGAAATAGCTTTAAGTTATTCATATTCTAAGGTGATTTGGAGTAAGATGCTCAAAATTATTTAAAAAACAAATAATAAAATTGGACTCCAATCAAACATACGAGGTCTGTCAGACTCCAAACTGTC
Organism: Hoplias malabaricus; assembly: GCF_029633855.1. NCBI lineage: Eukaryota > Metazoa > Chordata > Actinopteri > Characiformes > Erythrinidae > Hoplias > Hoplias malabaricus. The sequence continues at coordinate 16,803,521 of NC_089814.1, read as the reverse complement.
ACCATCAGGTAAATAGTAATTAATGCTTTCATTTTTCAGTTCAGGTGTCTCTATCAATGTTTCTATTGTGAGGGGCTTAAAGGATGGGCAGCTGCAAGAAGCTGATACCTAAAAGGAATATCTACAATTGTGGGAAACGCTGTTCCCTCTGTTTTTTTTTAATGTTTAGAAGCTCTGTGTCTTTTATGGTGGAACAGTATGTTTGAAGAAAATAAAACATAGTTGTTGTTTTTTTGGGCTGTCTACGTATTTATTTATTAACGTCAGGTGTTTGGTTTTGAAGCACATTCAGTCTTTGTTTACTTTCATGCAGTTTACTGTCTGCTGATTCTGATTTTGGAGACATTTCCAACTTAAGTATTTCAACAGATATATTAGCAATAAACAATATCCTCATCTCAGTTTGTGATTTTCAGGATTTGAATGCCTCTCTTCCAAATGCCATATCTCAGCCGTGAGTAGAGTGAGGGAATGCCTAGCATACCAGACTGAGAAACTTTTTTTTACCCCCCTGATGACACTGTGGCTTTGTAAACTCATTAGTCTGGCTTTAAACATGCAAACATACTAGAGAGCTAGCAAATGCTGAGGAAGCATCCTCAGTATTTTATAGTGTTTTCTGAGTAAAATCATGAATGTCACATTTAAAGTAGAGAATAGACCAAAAAAAAGATATTCAGAATAAATATCTATTTAAAAACAAATAAACATTCTCTCAAAAAGAGAAGGCAACAGCATACATACAGTACATGCTAATATAAAGAGATCTTAATTAATATTGTGTGATAATGTAAACTTTCACAAACGACTATCACATTATCAAAATAATATACATGGTCATAATATTAATATATTATAAAATATTAACATTAGTCACTAAGCGGTATTGTGAGCAATTAAACAACATTTTGCTTATATGCCTGTCATGGTCATTTACACAACAATTTGGACTATTCCTTCCCTCAAGTGTGTTTCAGTTCATCAGTATTTCTGGGATGTATTCACATATACTTTTTTAACAATTCCTTAGCTGATTTACTTGTTTTGTTGGACCAGCCAACATCTATTCAGCTTGAGGTCATGGACCACACGTACTCCTGTAAAATGTCTTTATATGCCTTTGAATTCATGGTTCCCTCAGTAATCGCAAAATAGGCCCAAATCATGACGCTTCCTCCACCATGTCGCACATTTGGGATGAGGTTTTGGAATACTGTAGTTTTGTTTGTTTTGTTTTTTATTTTGTTTTCCAAACAATGTGCATTTGTGCTAAAAAGTTACATTTTTGTCTCACCTGTCCATAAAACAATTTCTCAGAAGCATTATGGAAATCCAGGTTGTCTTGGTTAGACTTGAAGTGTAGTGCCAGAGCAATGTCATCCTCCCATGAAACTGTAATTGTGGACACATGAACTAAAGTGTTGACTGTTTGTGGAGTCTTCTGTAGATCTTTTGCTGTTACCCATGGGCAATTTCTCACCTCTTTCAGGATGGCCTGTGTACTCTAGGAGTGAGTTTAATAAGACACCCATTTCTAGGCAACCATGGATTGATGTACACTGTTCTACTGTACAGTGGATACATGTATATATTTTCAATTCATGTAAAAACAATTTGAGAACTGAATGACATTAAATAAGTTATGTAAACTGTATGAATTTATTTGACCACATTCCAATACCACAGTGAATAATGAACATTGTCCACAAAATTCACATATCTCTGTCTAATCACACAAGATCATACCGGACATTTTTCTCCATTGCTTCTATTTCAAAACATCTTTTTCCCTTCCTCTCCCTCTCTTACTGAGTCCTGGTCTGCACAGGCATTGTTTTTCATCAATCCCTTCATCTCTTCAGGCACCTGCGGGGGTTTATGGCCCAAGGTCCGGAGCTGCAGAGCTGTTTAATTTCACACAGCCTGCACAAATAGAAAACAGGGAAAGAAAGAAATCAATAAAAATGAAAAATTGGGAGATGAATGTGAATGAAGGTGGGGAATGGATGGCACTTTTTCCAGTTTCTGTTTTTGGAGTGAATAGAAAACAACTGAAGTCATTTGCATGCAATGAGATTAGAAAACAGCCTTTAGTTGGATGAGTAAGTAGTTCTATTTTTGTGTGTATGCGACCCCAACTAGGAGCAGGGTAGCCAAAGAAGTGACCTACGATAACCCATGTTTTTCCTGAGAGAGAATGAGAGAGTTCCAGCCTTGTGCAGGCATTAAAGGTTGTAATGTTTCTCTGAACTAAACTGGATCTGAGTGCTTGGGTTCGGTCAGATGTGAAAATCTTTCTTTTTTTTTTTAAATCAGTCTGTTGGACTTCATATTTGTTTTATTTTTCCTAGCTCCTCAGACCTTTTTACCATCCACCTACCATCCACCTACTCCTGCTTTAATTTTTCATCCTCTGTTCCTATATATTTGAATCTGACTTAACCAAGGTCTTAGAAGCAGTCTGGAATTTAATGCATGATTTTTTAGGTATTGTTATAGGGATATACAATTAAACGTATATAGAGATGCACAGTGTCGGAATCTGGAGATTAGACAATGGACAGATGTTAGAATTGTACTTAATCCAAAATTAATCTACCTACTGTACTCAAGAAGAGCTCATTTAGGTGATGATAGGCTAGGTCACTGAAATATCATCATGTAATTAATTTTAATGTACTCTGGAATTCTAATCCAGGTGAGTTTAAGCATGAATTAAATTTTTTAAATGTATTTCAGCATTAGTATCTGTCAGTTTGTGCATGAAATATATCACATATTTCTTTATTATTTTTTAAATATGTCAGTTAACATAGTACACAATATAGGATACATTACAATTATAAAAATAATGTAACTAATAAAATAAGAAGGGGAAGTTAAAAAAGAGGTGGCTGACTAACAATGAAATGTTCCAGGAATATTGAGAGACCAAAATTACATAATTTATCGGGCCAAACCAAGGCAGGCTTCTCTCCTAACCTCTTTCAAAATATTTAAAAAAGGTTATTTTTTAAAAAAATACTATGTCTTTCCCACAAGCCCTTGTTCCAATGTTGGTTCAGAAGAGCATAATTGTTCCATTTGTATCATAAAAGGATCTTATTCAACTGCCCTTTGAAGCATGATGGGTTTGGGGAAAACTTTCCCACTGCAAGTATATTAACATTCCTCACAAGTGATAGACAAGAAGACCTGCAAAATGTAGTGCAGAATTTAACATATTGAAAAAAGAAAATATAGCTGAACCAGGGGTACCCACACATTTCTGTTTAGGCCCAAAGTCAGTGTCTGATTACAGCTCTAATTTGCATCCCTTTATTCTTCACCACTCTAAAAGAAATAGACTGGGATATTTCCCTAGAAATGCAGTGAACACCAGTTTAATCTACTTGCATCTAGCTTCCTTGAAGATGTGCCATAGGCTTGTGAAAGAATATCCTTCTAAAGAGGTGTCAGATGTTTACTACTAAAGCTGTCATCAGTTTGGTTTGATGCTGCAGGTTGCTGTTGCTATGTGAATTTGGTAGAACAAAAGCCTTTGATTAGTGTGAATAGCTCTTGTGACTGGAGTGATTGTGCTACAGAGAGAGGCAACATGCAATGACCCTAGGAGACCTCACAGCTGGAAAGGACAGTGATGCCATCATGCCCTCTTACCAGTGCCTCTCTCTTTTTTTTCCTTCTCTTTCAGAGCCCATCTGTCATCCCTTTTTTCTCTTTCCGTTTCTCCCCTCCTCCCTCTGTTACTTGTTTCTTCCCTTGCTCTAAATTATGAATTAAGATGCAGCTTCCTACGAACGAGCTTGCTCCAGCATGGCATTATTGCAATATGTTTGCCGTGGCTTTGAAGACAGCTAAACAATGCAGCCGAGATTTATGACTCTATTTTTGGCCTTTGTATGCATGACGCTTGTGTCGCAGGTTTCTATCCTTCTTTCCTCTCCTCTTCCTCTGTTTTCAAATAATCACATGGTCTACCTTGATTAGCCCATTTCTGCCATCTTCTTTTCTTTTAGGTCTGGAACAAGGCCAGAACTGTGGATGTGAATGCATGATTCATTTGGAAATGAACATTTCCAAAAAACAGGATTATAAAACAGACTCAGGCTAATGGTGCTGAATTTAATTGGCATGTGTGACTGGTTGGGGAGAATGCAGGGTGGATGTTACCGCACTTGGTATTTATTAATGTGCTAAGGCTGGGTATTGGAATGGAACGTTTCACTCAGGGATAAACAGGTGTTTAAGCAGGAATATGCCACATGTTGTGAGACCTGGGAGGATTTACTGTCTTTCTCTGTGCACTCACACTCACTTTGCATGTGTCTGAGAAAGTGCTTGTGCTTTACTGAGTGAGTATGTTTATGTGTGGGTGGGTGTGCAGATAAATGTGGGTGTTAAAACTTGCTAAGAATGCGCAGTTGGAATCTGTCAGAATCTGAATTTGCCAGTTTTTGGTCTTAAAGGAATGGCTTGGCACAAAATTTACCAAAATGTCAATGCAGATATAGTGGATCAGCCAAGAAATGTGTGGGGTCCAAAAACTGCTTCTTACATTTAGCACTAGAGATACAATCCTAACACTGCTAACAATCACTACAAGTCATAGTCACTCAAATGTTTCCGTAAGTACAACCCTAAACCTCTTCACACAGGATTTGTTGATATAATGCAAAGCAAAGTTTGACTTTCTGTGAACACTAAAATATGCACAAACCTTTCACTGTAATTTTAAACACAGCAGGATGTCATCGGAGGCAACAGGTGAAAGTTGACTGTTTGTTTAAAAGTTTATAGACATTCCTTTTCTTTTTCATAAATGACTGACAACTAGAGACATAACAAAACCAAAAAAACAAATGTCATATGACAAATGACATATATATATATGTGTGTGTGTATTTTTTATGTTTTAATATGTATAGATAGAAGTTGCTGACTCCAAACATTTACTTAGGACTTCTAGTGTTGGCACTGTAGCAATTTTAGCACCACAACTCCAATGCTACAAAGCAATTTTTGTACACCACACCAGTCTTGGCTGATGAACTAAATTTGCAGTAAGAGTAAGACCATTCCATTGTCATTCTGTCTGCAAATGAATGCCCTCTGTTCTGATTTTATTATGTAAATAATGACTCAGCCAATTACACATGCACGCATTACACACACTGGACGGTTTCAAGCATTTGCATACATATACATTTACACAATCTCTGACCAAAATACATGCTTTAATTCATTCTGAAAATGTGCTAAGGTCATTCATTCATCCTCTGTAACAGCTTCATCCTGCTACTCGCCATTTGATGTCTTATCATAGACTATAGGTATAGGTATAAGACACACCAGTCTTACATATTATATTTTAGAAATTCTTATTTGTTTTGAGACAAATTTGCAGATGACTCTCATTTATTGATTTTCTGTAAATATGTTAAACAAATTTTCACATTACTTTCTTTTAGCTTTCTATTATAAGTTTCATTAATGTTTCAATTAAGAGGGATACATTATACACATTGTCCACAAGTTTTAATTTCCACATAATTTAGAAGTTCCTGAATTAGAAGTAACATTCATTCATTCATTCATTATCTGTAACCGCTTATCCAATTCAGGGTCACGGTGGGTCCAGAGCCTACCTGGAATCATTGGGCGCAAGGCGGGAATACACCCTGGAGGGGGCGCCAGTCCTTCACAGGGCAACACAGACACACACACATTCACTCACACCTATGGACAATTTCGAGTCACCAATCCACCTACCAACGTGTGTTTTTTGGACTGAGGGAGGAAAGCGGAGCACCCGGAGGAAACCCACGGGGACACGGGGAGAACACGTTTAAGTAACATGCAGCACAGAATAAGAACAACACATTGTATGCCATGTCCTCAGATTTAGGCTGATCACAATAATAATAATAATAAAAAAACAGTTTGTGAGTTTGGTTGGTTCAAGATCACTAAAGGGATGTGCTAATGCATGCAGTTTTTTTCAGTATATGCCTGCTTTAAAAAAAGTAAAAGAAAAAATATATATTTGAATATCAAGCATCAGATCAACTACTATATCAAAAACAAGAGGCGTCTGGCTACTTGGCACAGAATCAGTCATTCACTGTTTGGCTTTTTGTGTAATAGCAGCATGCAAACACAGATATCTTCGCAGGCTCACCAAATAACTATAATTGGTCAAACCACACAGTTACTTTTCCATAGTTACTCCTGTGAAATCTTGTTGGAAATGCTTGCATATATGTGCATGCGCTGAGGAAACCTAGGCCAATCCACCAGTGTATGTGTTTCATATTAGAGTGTTTAATTAACTGCACGCTTCGGGTAAGGAACATTCATTCATTCATTCATTGTCTGTTACCGCTTATCCCTTGTAGGGTCACAGAGGATTTAGAGCCTACCCAGAATCACTGGGTACAAGGCAGGAACACACCCTGGACAGTCAATCCCAGAGCATCACATATCCACACATTTACTCACACAAATAAACTGCTGTGAACATTTTTGAATGGCCATTCCACAAATATGTGTGTGTGGCTCCTGGGCTGCACTGCTGCCCTATTGCTAGGGCCTTTCTCCACAGATAAGCAGCTTTGCTCCAACCACTGCCTCTCAGGACTCAGGACTCTGCTTTTGTCTGTGTGAGAGAGCAAAAGACATCTCTGGACCTCCTCAAAGACAATTCCACATCTTTCATTTCTCCTTCAGCTTTGTAATCTATTGATTTTTCTGTCGTGCCATCGTGTTTTCTCTCTGCTTGACATAAAAGAGTGGTGTCACACATCTAGAATATATACAAATTTCTATAGAAAAAAACTTTAGATCTGTAACAATTACTCTATCAATAGCTTTCAAATATAGCTCCTTAATAGATTGAATAGTGAACACTACTTATAGGCCATACTAACGCTATAGTCATGTATCAGATTTCCCACAGGTATTTCTTTCAAGGACATGACAAATAAGGGAAACTACATCATCTAGATCTCTTATGCATCTATATTTTTACGTCTTTTATGTTTATTATGTAAAAGTAAATCTTTTCTCTTACAAATTGAGAATATACAGCATGATGTATAAGGTAACAGGCTAAGAGAGTACCTACAATATTCTGGTCAGGTTTTAACAAAGGATTATCTGTAAAACTGCAACAAAATAAAGAATCTGTCACTTGAGCAGGCAGGTTCAGCATGGTACCATAAGACAGAACTTCCCAGTAAATTAAAAACAGCTTGCTTATTATCTGAGTAATCAGATTACTTTATTAGTAATATGATTCAGGGTGAGAACCCTATGATACTTACTAACAATTTAAAAAATCTCAAACTTCATGCTTTGTCATGCATATCTCTCTCTCTCTCTCTCTCTCTCTCTCTCTCTCTCTCTCTCTCTCTCTCTCTCTTATATTTGGCGTGATGTACTCCCTCATTACTCTCTTTATTTGTATGAGTAGAGGGGATCATGAAGTTGAACTAAGCTTGAAAAGGATTCCTGTCTTTTGCCAGTCAGACCAATGCCTGTGTGTGCCTGTGCTTGTGTGCGAACAGAAATAGACACCCATCTACCCACCCACAGATCATTAGAGAGAGAGCGAGAGAGAGAGAGTGTAGGGGTGGGTGGTCAGAGTGTAAAACTCTTTGAATCGCTTTGCTTACTCACTTAGTCCTTTGCAGCTGTGAGACTGTTTGCTACGTTTTCACTCTCATTGGGTGCGGCTGGTTGCCTGACCATATTGTGAAAGGCTTTGTGACACATATTGTGACACCATATGTCAAGATCTATACACACAGTGCCCTCAGGCACTTAAACCCAGTTTAAACATCTTCACAGATTCCAATACCTTGTGAATAATGCGTCTTCTAATGTGAATGATAAAATTAACCTTTCGCTTTAGTTTAAGACCTGTTATGTCAGTAAAATATCATTAAAAGCATGGTATATGATTTCAATCCTTTAGACCTTTTGTTAAATTTAGCAAATATTTCCTCACAGGTTGCTAGTCGTCTGGTATGTTGCACACTGGACCCCTTTTCTGGAAAAGTTGGCACATTTTGTAAAATACAATAAAAAATATTAATAAGTGTTTGTTAATTGAGGCTAGTAACCACTGTCGAATGGGAATGACCTTCAAGCCATCACATTGCACTTAATGCTGCTGTCAAAATACTGTAAACAAACATAGGATGGGAGTACCTTTGAAAACTGTTGTCAGTTAACACAGTCTGCCCCTACTTCAAGAAAGGCAACAATAATCTCTATTAGGCAAGAAAAGGCTATGCCTCTGCAGTACTACTGCCAAGTTCTCTGGGCCCAAGCTCATCTTAGATGGTCCAAATGTCAATGGAAACATGGCGGACAGATGACTCCATTTTTCAAATTGTTTTCAGGAAAAAGTGCATATGCCTTTATCTGCAGTACATTTGCAACACATTTCTATGGTGCTATGAGTTAAAGCACAGAACAGATCAGCGCTGTCACACACATTTTCCTCCGTCTCTGCAGGTTTTCCCCTGTGAGTGTCTCTGCATGATATGTGCTCGGCTGCAGCTCACGGCAACTCATAATGAGAGAACAGGGAGTAGCGCTCCATTGCCTCCACTACACGCAGACTTTCACCACAAAACATTTCAGGCACTCTCAAAGTAATATCAATAAATACAAAGTTATGAGCAGCTGTGTGCATGTTTCTACAAGGGATTGGAATGTGTGAATAATAAAGCCATTTCTTTTAGAAGGGAGTCATATAGCTACATGCTATAGTTTCTAGATGTTAAGTTGTGAAAACCTATAATAGTTGTTAAAGATGTAATTGGAATTCATAAATGTTTATATGACTTTTTTCTAGAACAGATGTAAAGGTTTGAAAATGAAGAGCTACATGAGATTATTTTTTTAGAATAGGTATAGAGTCTTGTATAGAAATTAAAGTGCATATAGATGAGATATGGAAAATAAAGCACCTAACCATGCAGTATTCCTTTACAAACATTAGTGAAACAATGGGCTAATCTAAAGAGCTTGCTGAATTTGTACTGTAACACAAGGCAAAAAGTCAGTTGCACTGTGAAATTTCTTTCATCCTAGCTATTCCACAATCAACTGTGAATGATTTATTTGAATTATGGAAGTGTTTAGGAACTACAGAAACTCAGCCAATACGTGTCAGACTATGTAAAATTACAGAGAGTGTTGCTGAGTGCTGAGGCGCACAGTGCCAATAACCACAGAGTTCCAAACCTCCCCTGAAGTGAACATCAGCAAAACTGTGCTCCAGTGCACAAAGCAAGATCCATTAAGATATGGTTAGGTGAGTTTGTATGGAGCTTGTTTATGACAATATTATATAAGTAAATGAATAAAGAAATAATTAATTAAAATGAGACTTAATTAATTAAACATCTGATTTAATTATTAAACTGTGAAATAAAAGCTTAAATAAATGTATGTGATTTTTTAAATTGTTATTTAGTTTTTATTAATTGTAATATTTAAATAATTTTATTAATTATGTAACTATTTATATATTTATTTCTGGTGCCTTGCAGCCTTGCACTATGAAATAATTAAATCTGTCAACATCATTCATCATCAGTCAGTGGGCGGGCCTAACTACGATCCAGTCAGATCTATTGGCTAAATTGTGCAGTAAGACAGATTGATCATGTACGTTCGATTCATTTCCATCTACTAATGATAGTTTTAAGAGGACAAAATTGTGAAAAGCTGCCATGAACTTTAAGGGAGTCTGTAAATTTAATTTAAGCGGCATTAAAAAACACCCCTGTTGCTCCATTCCACCCAACATCCAACAGACTGCCTGTACAAGGTAAGTTAACGCTAGGGAGGTTAGTTAGCCAACAGCAGGCTATAGATTTGACTGAATCGGAGTTAGCCCCGCCCACTGACCGATGATGGATGATGTTCACAAATTTAATTAGTTTAGTTTCATGCTGCAAGGCGCATGAAATTCAAATATAAATAGTTAAAAAATAATTAAATGATTTCAATAATTCAATCAATAAATTATTTAAAATGCACATTTAAATAATGAATTTAAAAATCACATGAAATCGTTTAAGCTTTTATTTCAATATTAACATGAAATTATTTTTATTAATTTTGCTTTGTTCATTTAATTATACAATATCATCATAAAAACATACATTTGGCATGGAAGAACTTGAATGGTATTGTGTCCTCTAAAAAACAGAAGTAAAAGGATTAAATTAATATTTTTTATCTTTGTAGCTATAATGTGAAAGACTTTATATATATATTCAATGACAGAAAAACTACATATTAATGCCTAGAGATTAATAATGGGATCTCATAAAACCGCCTGTAGCTGTAATGTGTAGGTATCTAAATACTTTTGTTCATGTAATGTATGTTAGTTCTCTCTATATAAAATAAGTCTTTATATAATGTTTGAAAGAAAAGCACCTTATGCTGGAAAGGTCCATTCAGACTACTCAGACTGTACTCAGCTACCCTCTGAGCACTCATGTGGTTTCATAAGGCATGAACATTCTTTTTATGACCTTTTTCTTTTTTTTACAGTAGATTCAGTAAGTAAGGCTAATATATTTGCATTATGTTATTCGCAGAGTGACCCTGTCCAGTGTTCATGGGAAATGAATGAATTTGGTTTCATACATTCCTACTGTGTATAAGTTTTAAGGGTGTGAAGACTATAACTCCTTTTTAGTGATTATACTCTAAATTAAGAGTTTTAAGGCTGTGTAAAAGTGTTTGCATCACAATCATTCTGAAAGGGGTCAAATTTTTATGAGGATATAAATGATTGCATCTGTCAGTTAATGATCATTCAGAGGAAAGTGGATTAACTTTGTGTCATATGCTGGGTGGATAGATGAGAATAATGGCTGAAATTTAGATGGGCAAAAATCTGACAATTCTATTAGGGCTTCTGCCTTAACTATTGAGTCTCTCATTAGCTCTTTCATCTTGGCTCTTTCTCATTCTGTCTCTTTTCCCCCGGCTGGCACTCGCCCACATGTTGTAAGTTAAAACAATTAGGGAATACAGAGGTGTATGGTTCTAGCACCAGGGAAGGGAGCAGCGTTAAAATTAATTACTTTCTTCCTCTCATCATATCTCATATCTCTCTCATAGCCTTTCGGTAATTACGAGGCTTCTCTGTAACTGAGCTGATCCCCAAAGCTCCACGCAATGCTCTTCTTCTCCCTCCCTCTCCCTCTCCCTATCTCTCTATCTCTCACTCAGTTCTCTAACTTCTTAATAATCAGGTGCTATTGTTATGCCATAGATGTGGCTCCCATTGCCAAACATTCCTGATGAAAAGCAACTCTTCCCTCATGCTGCAGCTACCACTGTGGCCTTTAAAATGATTCCTTTATAAAATCATTTTTAAAATCTCTCTGTCAGTGCCTCTCCTCCTTCCTATCCTCCCCTGCAGTTCTTCCTTATTTACACCACATGGTTTCTCAGCATGTGTATTTAAACAGCAAGAAAAAAATTCCAGTACGACCCTCTGTGTATTTTTCCTTGGAATTACTGTAAATGGTAGAAAGTTGAAGGCCATATTTGCATGTGCAAACATGACCACCAGAGACTGCTTTGGGGTTGAACTTTTTTTTAAAGCAATCCCTGTTTATCCTGCACTTAATGACGCATGGTGGTTTGTAAACTTGAAATGGCAAACAGCTTGTGACAGATTCAGGTGGCTTTAGGTGAACTGGTGACAAAGCAGTGCTGAGGCTCAGAGAGGGAGATATGGAAGATGATGTCATTGATCTTAGCCTCTGAAATTTGGCTGACACACAGGAAGCGCCTACGCCCTGAGGGATTGTGCGATGCTCATGTCCTGCTCTCACTGGCTATTCCTCAGTCGACCACAACGTAATGTGCAGAGAATGAAAGAAAAAGACTTTTCAGACTGCAATATGATTCAGTTTGCTCTACTGCTTTCCTTCATGACCAAGAAAACCCACCCCAGAGAGCTGTAGTTCAGTGTAGATCTGCTTGCACTTTGTTTCTGTGCCCTCAGGCTTAGTCAACACTACGAGTGCCCATGTGAGCCTCAGAGCTGCTATTCCTGAGCCCCATCAGTCTTAGAACTCAGATGCACCAACCCAGCTAGAAAGGACTAGTATAACTAAAGCTGAGCAGAATATCACCTTCTGTCAGCGTACCATTGCTTTTCATGTCCTATAAAAATGTGTGTCTTATGAATTCTATATATTCCGATGAATCCCGAGACATTATGCATGCATTTTCAAACAGCACAAAGACTAAAGCTGATGACGTGCTCTCTGAGCTTCATGCTCTGTTCAGTGTTGGAAAGTTGTGTGTGATTATTATAGCCAATAATGTAGTTATAATGTGTTTTATTTGTGTTATAACTTAAACAGCATGTGATCTGCAGAAGACTTGTCCCCCATCAATGGAGAAATATGGAGAAGGATTTCTAAAGTGTGGGGGAGGGGTTACAGGTTATGGCTAGATATAGAATCATTGGCTAAAATAGTCCAATATATGCAAATACATGTTCATAGGCCTTTTCCTGGTGGAGTAAAAATACAGGAATATACATAACAACCCAAAGGTCAATGTTGCTTAAATTACATCTGGCACAGTACCAGTACCTACCCTTGGCTTGCCATTATCCATGCCAGCACTCAGCCTTTTGTGTATGTGCCTTTAAGAAAAATCTTGCCATATCTTGGACCTTCTTGATTCATCTTCCCAGAAGAAATCACATTCATGTTCAATGCATTTACAGTTGTATCCAGATGTAGCCAAAATAGCTGTGAAAGTCACTTCTGCTCATGTTAAAAACATGATGCTCAACATTCACCCCAAAACCAAAACAAGGAACAGCGCGAGGGTGGCGTCAGCAAAGATCAGAGCCTAACAGGCCAGGTGGAATCAATACTTAATGAAGGAACAGAGATGCTCTAATCAGACCTACAAAGCAACAGGGAGAAAGAGTGAGGTGCAAGCAGAAGAAAAGAGGGAAAGCAAGAAAGAGAGGGAGGAAACAGAGGCCATCTTGCCTTTCATTTTCTCTAATAGCTAGTCCTGTGGGACTGGAGCAGCTTCTCATCATTGGTGGTGAGAACAGAGAGAGGAAAAGAGAGGCATGCTAATGTGTAGCACGTAGCAGCTTGCTACAGTAGTCGCTCTTTGGAGCTGGTCCAGCACTATTTCACAGCAGTGCTTTACACAGTCTGCCCCATGACACCAAAGCCCTGAGAGGAAGTAGAGCTGGATGGCAGGCTTCTCTTTGAACCAGTCGAGAATTTAACGAGAATCTCTGCTAGGCCCGAGACCAACTGAATCATTTCCTGAGCTTAATCAGTCATCTGTAATCTCTTATTAGTGACTGGCACTCATTCTGAGCAGCTTGACAGCTCAGTTGAGTAATTACTTACTTATGATATATGCGCTGGATAATGATTGCAGAAGTGCCTGCTTTGTACACTCTGTATAGGTCTGATTTTAGGCAAAACAGCTGCCAAAAGCCAAAATTACTATTTAACATGTATTTGTGCTCATTATAAACATTAAAGGTTTCCCTATTACGGAACATTTACGTTATGAGGTGGGGTTTAAAAGAATCCTACAATGCTTTTGCAGTTTTCTTTCGCAAATATGGTTAGGTGATCAATTTATATAGTAACCATAATGAACCAAATGATACTCACGCCTGATTTTCAGCTTCCTCACTGTGCACACTTTTTATATTATGATGGATATGTGACATTAAAAAAAAAGCAAGTGAACATTTGTACATCTGTTTATAGGTTTAAATATTTTTAAAAATTTGGGGGCAACCCTGGTGTTGGGGCCTGTCTGCTGTCTTCTCTCTCCCTGCATCCACAGCTGAAGTGCCCTTGCACAATGCACCTAACCCCCAATTTCTCCCCAGGTGCCTGATGCTCTGGGTGCATTCACTGCCCCAGTCACATGTGTGTGTGGGCGTGTCTGTATCTGTGTCTGTGTGTATCCATTGACACAGTTTGCTTAAATTCAGAAGTCAACTTTCAATGTACAGTGGCAATAAAGCATGTTTTGTTTCATTTAACTGTTATTTATTGTGGCAGTAATTTGGAGGTGTAGAGTCGCAGTCCCTGTAGTTAATCTAATAAAAGAGCTGTAAGGAAAAAATATTTTATTTTATTATAGTAATGAAATTATTTAGTATTTCCGGTCAAAACCACTCACAGGAAATGGCCAAAAAAAACATAAATTTCAAGGTTTTTAAGAAACCACAAGTAGTTCCAAACCACCCTTTCTGGCACCTATTTGAGTGAAGTTGGAACAGGATCAGCATTTCTCTTTTTGTGAGAACTCACTTCTCTCTCCTTTTCCCATTTTCCCACATCTTAATGAATTTTCTGTGTAGGGCACTGCCAGGCTCCCCCCATTAGCTTTTCTATTTGCATCTCAAATACTGTGGGCCAGTGAAGTCTTTCACAGCATGCACATGAAAAGCTCCTCTGTAGAGACAGAAGAGAAAGAAGATGGAAGAGAACAGTGTGTGAAAGAAAGGACTGAAAATGAATGGTGGTTTGGCTGTGTGATGAATGTGTGTGCAAGCATGTGTGTGTGTGTGTGTGTGTGTCTGCAGTAGTTTGGAAGCATATGAGCTGCAGCTGATGTGTGGCAGTGTGTTTGAGCAGAGGTTCGGCTGGTATGAGTGGAGCCTGAAGCTGGCACATTTCAGGGCATACAGACAGTTAGGACAGATGGAAAGTGCAAGCTTGTGTGTCTGTGAGTGCCTGCTGCCCCCTGCCCTGTCTGTTAGAAGTGTACATCTCTGCCTCACAATGATTCTATTAAAAAGCTTTTTTTATTATTATTATACAGTATATCAAGAAGTATACACACAGTATACACACAGAGTGATTAGTTTTTTTGATTAGAGATCTTCATGAAATCTCAAGTCTTCATATAAATATAGAAATTATATTGTATTTTGATAAAAATATATACAGTGTATGGTAATCTAAATATTTCTTTTGATCATGATTCCTGAAATATGTCAAAAAAATAAGAATGTGCTGCAATTCAACTCAACAGAGATGTATTTGGATATCCAAATTTAACAGATTGATCAAATTGTTGTGGTGCAGTTGAAAAAGATTTTTTCAAAGTATGTTGAATATGAAATATCCAATACACGTATTATTGAATAGTTTATTAATGCCATGCTATGATTCTAATTCTCATTCACAAAATTTAATTCAGTTCACTCACCCCCAGACTGATGTATTTTTATACCCTTTCCTAATGGCCTTTCTGTCAAAGATATTTGGCTCCTGAATCATGAATCACTCTTTGAACAATTCTTTCTGATAAATCAGTTGCACTGATTTAAACATTCTGGAGAAGTATTACTTTATGTCTAAAGCTGCTAATGAAATCTGATTAATTCATTCATTGTCTGCAACTGCTTATCCAGTTTAGGGTCGTGGTGGGTCCCATGCGTACCCAGGATCAAAACTCCTCATAGACAGTCACACTGGAGCAGGGCTCAAACCCACAACTCCAGGATCATGGAGCTATGTGACAGCACCATCCTTTTGTGCAAACAAATTTAAGATCTCATACAATAACCTGAAAAAATACCTCATAATAGCATATTAAAACACTCATTAAGTACACATTCTCCACCCCTATTGAAATTAGACTCACTGATAATAAGACTTGTGAATCAGACTTTCAGGTAAGTGAAATATATTTAGAAAATGGTTTAGTAACCCCAAAAACATTCACTCGTTATGTAGTCTTGGATCTTTATTACCTATTGCCTATTGACGTGTTGCGCGTTAAAACACGCTTCATTTATGAATTTCACCTAGATAAACTTTGGCCAGATTCTGTTTACACATTTCGTTAAATTGCATACACAGCTAATTAATAGTAAATCTGAACTTGGTGCTCCTTCATTAGCATTATGTATGAAATCATGTAACCCAACAACAGCCTACAAATGAACTGCTCATTTTCCTTATTCTGTTTAGCAATGTGAAATGAACATGAGTACTCTAACCAGGTGCACATAGCCTTAGGGGTACGATTAGGGCTGTTGCTGTGAAAGAATTTCGTGTGCTGTGTTTTTACATGATTCAAAACTGCAATATGCGACATTATTGCCCCAATTATTTAATTGATCCTGATTATAGTGCTACACTCCTAATTGTCACATGTAACTCTCCTGAAATGTTCCTTATGTGGCTTCTCCATGACTCTGTGCTGGAGGAGACAGTTGGGCTTCCCAGTTTCACAGTGACCTTTCTGGTACAGATTTTACATATTACCTCATCTGAATTGCCTGGCTCTCACTTTTCATTTAGTTGAAAGCTGAAATGCTCTTAACCTGTCAAAGTTGCATTTGGTTTTGTGACTAGGTTTGCTGCCATTGTGTCCATTTTGTAATACAAAGACTGATACTCAGCTGTTCAGAGGGCATCAGATGGGAAAACATTCATTATACACACACACACCAAAGTGTAAAACAAGAAAGACCATGCAGTGAAAGGGAAAACATGTATACACTGCGGTAGTGACAGTTCTTGCCATTCCTTGTGGTTGGCTGGTTAACCCAAACAACTCTAACCCCGCAATGAGCGGGGTAGAACACACCTTATATAACCAGCTTTGTAAGTCTTGAATGTCTGAATGCGTCTGTGAGCTCCGTATACCGTTAGAAAGCGCAGATCCTACCGTTTCTAAAAATAGCGCTCTCATCGCGGTGCTGTGAAGCCTCTGGGAGTAATCCAGTGTGAAAAAACACCTAAAAACCAAGGTGCTCCTTCAAAATTTGTGTGTCATATTCGTCATGAAATGGTGTAATTATAATCGCTATTATCAAGAAAGTCGACGCTGTAAAGGAACAAACAGACGGCGTTTACTTTCAGTTTCGTTTTGACTCAAATGACGTCATCTCACGCTGTCTCTGGGCAGAAAACTGAGTCATCAGCAAAAACATCCATCCATCCATTATCTGTAACCGCTTATCCAATTTAGGGTCGCGGGGGTCCAGAGCCTACCTGGAATCATCGGGCGCAAGGCGGGAATACACCCTGGAGGACACGGGGAGAACACACCAACTCCTCACAGACAGTCACCCGGAGCGGGAATCGAACCCACAACCTCCTGTGTGACTGCAACACTACCTGCTGCGCCACCGTGCTGCCCTCAGCAAAAACATATTCCTATTATTGATTTATAGGTTTTCAAGGGTTTTTTTTGGTTTCACATCAAATAATAATGCATTAGATTAACAAATATAAACTAAAAAGCTTAAATAAATCTTCATTGTGTATTTTTATCTTTAATAGCTATATGCATAGGGTTCATATTAATAGAGCGGTATTAACGTATTGCGGTTATTGCGACAGGTATCCCTAGGTATGATCAGTAAGAAAACCATGCCATACTGCAGACAAACCCACTTAATGTCCAACAGGTCAAAGCAGTGCCTATGCCTAAATGCCAAATGTAGCTTGTTTATATTTAAAAACCTATTTACATGTTAAAGCTATGATTTCAGGAAATATTCAGTGCACTTTATAGATTGTAGGAAGCAATATGAGATTCACCCTTGTTGTCTGAGTGGCTGCCAGGGTACTATATGCTGTCAGACAGGCAACAAATCATCTGCAGGCTTCAGTAGAAAGTTGTGCCTGGTTCAGTAGAAAGAGAAAAATGGGTTTTTGTGAATATCGAAAAATGACACTTTTACACATGTTTTAATTGTAAACAAAAGTAAAATTGATCTTTACCCACCTCCAAATGTGGTTTGGATGTGATTGGATTTTTGGATTGCGTACTTGTCCAGACATAACCAAACTGATCCAGTCTCCAAACAAGAATTACTGCAAGATGTGAACAAGGATAAAGTCTCTTTCACTAGAAGCCTCTGGTCCCTTTTTGCATTACCTGGTGCTATCTTCTTTTCATATGCCTTAATATCAAAGGTTTAATTTCTTCACTTTCATTTTGCAAGCCATAACATATCTGCCTCTGCTTCCATGTCCATCTATATGAGCCACCCCGAATTTCATACACGTTCAGTTACCTTCCCTCCACTTTTTCACTTTCTCCCTCATATGATTGTGTTATAAATATGTGTGTGTGTGTGTGTGTGTGTGTGTTTGTTTGTGTGTATCAGAGAGAGAGATAAAAAGAGAGAGAGCATGGAGAGATCAATGTTGAACTGATATTCTGGCATTGTATGATATCTTGTCTTTCCATCTGTTTTGCACTATATATGAAATATAATCCAGGGGATCCCTGTTATAGTATATTTTTTATCATGGAGTATTCCCACATTTAGTTTACATTTGCACATCCCCACTTGCTGACTCCCTTGTAGTCAAAATCTCATTATATTTACTATCACAAAGCCTTCTTTATCTTCTGTCCCTTCCCCCTTTGTCTCTCCATCCCTCATATTCTCCGTTCTCTTCGGTAACTGGTGTTCTTTCTTTTTCTCTCACATACTTTGTCTTCGTTTCTCTCAATTTCTCCCCCTTCTCTACAGGTATATATCTATGCCTCTCTGTCCCTCTTATGGTATGTCTAAATCTCACATCTCTCACTTTTTTTTATCTAGCTTGGAGCTCACTCTTTCTCGCTCTTTTGTCTTTCTCCCATTTCTCTCTGTCTCTCTCGCCTGAGGCTGTGTGCTGGCTTGCTACCTGTTGCCATGCCAACACTATATTTTTTGTGTATGCTATGTACGGTAATACGGAGTGAACCCCCGCACTCTTTCTACGTGGGCCTGGATTTGCTCTCACCTGTGCTCAAGTACAGTGTGCTCTTAATGACTCAGGCCTTTTAATATTCACACTCCCCCTATCATCATCATCACCAGCATCATTTCCATAGCCCACACTTTCTATATATAAGCACAACATTATCCGCTATGCCCTACTGTGCAGGAACAACGCTTTTCCTGTTTTCATTGTTGTCTATTTTCTGCTCTGGTTCTTATTCATGAGCTAATATCCCGTGTGTGTGAGTCTGAGTGTGTATGTGTGCAAGTGTTAGCTCTCCTGGGTGTGAAGTGAATGGATTTGTGTGTGTGATTATCTATGTGTTTGTGTATTGGTGCCTGTTCACAGCTCATTAGTTTACTGCAATATATTTTTTTGATTGTTTCTTTGTTTATTGATATGATTTTTAAAAATGTATGCCTTTGGTTTCGAACCAATGGAATACATACAGTGAAATAGTTATATAAGTACAGTTCTTGCATTTTAAAAACAACACTATATTATAATAAAAATGTGTTTATTATGTCACAGAAATCATTAGAAATAGAGGCCTAGAAGGCCACAAGTGTTCCTGTTTGAGACCTGGACACGCACACAAATTAGAGCGACCCTTATGCGATATCTAGTATTTGCTTTTGTGATAAATGGTGCCAGTTGTTACCTGAGGGCCACAGTGTGAGGTTGAGGCTTGTGTGTAATGAGATGGCACAGATCTGCTTGCCTCTTCCCAGGATTAATTGCTTCCTCCATACCCACATCACCTCCATCTGCTTGTGTGTGCTCATGTCTGCGTGTGTGTGTATATATATATATGTGTGTGTAACATGATAGAACTATCAGTCACATCTCTCTCTCTCTCTCTCTCTCTCTCTCTCTCACTGTCTTTATCTCTCATTTCATCTGAGGTGCCCTTTCTCTACTAAAATCTATACTCTTTGTAGCTCAGTTG
The DNA here is from genome assembly GCF_029633855.1 of Hoplias malabaricus. NCBI lineage: Eukaryota > Metazoa > Chordata > Actinopteri > Characiformes > Erythrinidae > Hoplias > Hoplias malabaricus. The sequence continues at coordinate 16,783,778 of NC_089814.1, read as the reverse complement.
GAAAAGCTTTGCACCCAATTTGAAGTGGACAATGAAATATTTTATCATAATCCTGATTACTTAGTCAGGGTTGAATGGATTTAGTGTAAGGCAGTTTTGCGTAATTGTGAATAAGAATGTATATGCTAGGTTTAACCTAACCTAACGTGGCAACAAACCAAACTCTTTATTACACAATACACAGTAATGTTTTACTCTCTCTCTCTCTCTCTCTCTCTCTCTCTCTCTCTCTGTCTGTCTCTCTCTCTCTCTCTCTCTCTCTCTCTCTCTCTCTCTCTGTCTGTCTCTCTCTCTTCTCTCTCTCTCTCTCTCTCTCTCTCTCTCTCTCTCTCTCTCTCTCTCTCACATTAGAGAGAGATACATCACACTGTGGAGTTCTGTCAGTATGTTGCCAGTAAATCACTGTGGCCATGTTGCACTACACAGGGCAGACATATGTTAATTGGAACACTAGATTGTGGTAGGTAAAAAAAAATAAACTAATGCTTGTGTGTGTGTGTGTGTGTGTGTGTGTGTGTGTGTGAGAGAGAGAGAGAGAGAGAGAGAGAGAGAGAGAGAGAAGAGGATGTCTGTGTAGAATTGAGGAAGCGTATTCATGTGTGAGAAATGCGATGGACTAATAAATGAAAAACACGTTCTTGTGGATTTAATTACACACACATTGGGCCGGTGGGTGGGTGGGGGTCAAGTAGTGTGAAGAAGAAAGACAAGAACAGATTAGGACTAACATTTTGATGAAGAATAAGTCTACCAAAGTCAAGGAAGAAGAAGTGGAAGGAAGCAGTAAAACGGACAAGAACAAATGTGCGTGTGTTTGTGTACACATGTAGGTTTTTGTGTTTATAATGGGAGAATTTGAGCAAGCTTAATAAAGTTAGCAGATGTTTTCCCTGTATTCCCAAAATGACTCTACCCCATCTCTTTGTATTATTCATTAGCTTTAATCATCAATGTCCTGCTCATCTGCTTGTTTCTCCCCCCTCCTCTGCTTTCTACTTATCAGCTTTTATCTCAGTTGCTCTGTGAAGCCTCACCTCTGTTGACACCAATGTTCCAAATGCACATCTGTATGTGTGTGTGTGTGTGTGTTTTCACATATTTATGCATGCGTTCATTTTAAAGGTGATGTTATCGCTTTCCCACATGTTTACACAGTCCTCTGGGGTCTTAATAAAGTATCTGTGATATGCTTTGGTCAAAATACCACCAGGATCAAACCTTTGTGTTTGTAATGCTCTGTTTTATCTTGTTTTTGTGCGTTCACATAAACGTGGGTCCAGCAGGCCATCTGACTCAGAATGACTCGTTTTACATCATGTTTTTAGACTTGGGCAGATCACAAATACGGGGTATTATTTCACAGTTTTTGGTTTGGTAGGCTCTAGATCCACAAAAGAGTGTGAAAAAAGTGATTTTTCATTTTTCCTTGTCTTATGATCTATTCTTTCTTTCTATGCGAAAATTTACACAAATGCATGACACATTTTACGGCAACCCCAAAACTGAACGACTGGAGATGAATAAGGATGAATGAGTCTACATCCGTTCACACAAACAATTGGCACATGGTGTCTATACACATGAAAGCACAATCTCAAATATTCTCCTGTGCACATCTCCAAACTTGTAGCACTAGAGTTGGATAAAAATACCATTACCTGTCATTCTCTGCTCTTAAATTGCTTGTTCTCTCCCTCTCTCGTTCTCTCTCGCTCTCTCTCTCTTTCTCTCTCACTGTCTATCTCTCTGTCTCTCTTACAGTCTCCAGACTACTGTAATAATATATGAGCATTTTTCAAACAGACATGCAACTTTGAGCATGCTCTGTGTCTTGCATCATTGTTGAATGCTCTGCCTTGCATCAAATTTGAATGAGAGCTCTCTTACTCTCTTTCACTTCTTTTCCATCTTTCTCTTTTGCTACAGTAAACCTTGACTCTTTTTGTACTAACTGTATTGAGCAAGTGCTTATTATCCAGCACTCTTGATCAGATATGTGTAAGGCCAGTCCTCTTAGCTTTTAAAAAGCTCAAAATTCAGTGGAATACTGCCAGTAAAAAAAATCACAGACAAAACTGCACCAGCAAAACAGTAAAGCCACACTTCAAAAGGCCATGAAGACTACAAGAGGAATTCTGCTTTTAGTTTTACATTTCTGAAACTAAACAATCTCAGAAAAAAATGCAAAGAAGCATTAGACAGTTGTTAAAAATACTATAACAATTCCTTTATAGACTGCAGGACTGTACACAGGTTGGTGTTGATTGCATGCTTTATATATGCACAGCAAATTCACCAGTGTTAAATCAACACTATTAGTGTTAAACTAACACTATTAGTGTAATCATTTAACACTCTGTGTTAACACTAATAGTGTTGATTTAACACTGGTGAATTTGTTCTGTGGTGTCATTTGTTTTGTTTTTGTTTTTTTTTTCGTTATACATACAGTTGTTTATTGTTCTTGAAGCACACACACACACACACACACACACACTGGAAGTGTCACTGTGGTGTTACCCTCAACGATACATAATCCATGGCTTTTATTAGAAAACATAACTGTACCTTAATCTATTATAACTGTAGGTTTTAAAATTGTGTTGATTTCAAATGCCCAATTTCTTCTCCAGGCCTTAGATTATGTTATTTTATATCACACAGTTCTATCATGAAATCTTATACCTTTAGAAAACACAACTGGACTCCTTTCTTCCTTTAAAGGTACATTTACACTGTTTGTAAATTTAGTGACAGTAATGTACCCCTACCGTACCTTTTATTCTAAGAGTGTAATTACATTGGAAACATCCGAGGTTGTAGAGTACAAAGGTTACACAAAAAAGTGTTCTTATTGTTTATTTTCTTTAAATTATGCCCTCTATCTGATTAATTGTTGAGTGATTCAGTATAACAATTTAACTATAATACAGCATCAAGCAACTAATTTCAATGTTGAGATATAGTGGAATAAAGGCAGCCTGAGCATTCACCCTAACCCCCCCACCCCCAAAACACACACACACACATACAGAGAGAGAGAGAGAGAGAGAGAGAGAGAGAGAATGAGAATGATACAACACAATCAAATTTTCACATACATTTTCCAACATGTAGTGTATGTTTCCAAGAAAAGAAAAGCTGTCACAGCAGCTAAAATGTGGAGTTTTGGGGAAATAACCTGCAGATTTTATGTAAAAAATGAATTGAATGATGGTTAGATTTGTGTAGTTCTGTAGGTATGTGTAATTTCTAATACATGACATACTAAGTCATTCTTATGTAATTGGACAGTGATATTTATTTTTGTTGTGTCTCTACTTCCGTGCATCATTTAAAGTACCGTACAGAACATCAGCTTTATCTAAGCATTATGTACATATTTACTGGCTCTATAGTCATTTATCCACAGTCCAGCCACCGCAGAGGATCTTCAGAAAACTGTACATCTTCAAAGATAAATTTGTCATATTTAGTACATGTCAACAAAAACTCACTGTATTATCATCAGCTCATTTCAGATTCACTGTGCTGAAGTACTGAGCCAGAATGGTAATTGTGTCACTGGCCGATTATTTATGGGTCACCAGTGTCTAATTTTGACTGCAACAAAGCGAAAGGCGTTAGCTTTCTGATGATAGTCTTATGTCCAGTGTACATAAACAAATATTATATGCATTTTCTTTCATAACTTGGTAAAGTGTCCTCCCACCACAAATAACAGTGTAATATGTCATGTAATTGATTGCTGAAGTAGATGTTAAAAATCTCTAGATTTTCTACCCTCTATTTAAAAGACGGCACTTTCAATTTTTCTGATGAGTTCACTCTGACCAAGATATTCTCGCAGCTCATTGCACATATTTCATCACCATGCAGCAGTAATATTCACTTTAGTTAATGTTTTATCATGCTTTAATGTAAAAAATTTGTGTAATGTCCACAAGAATACTGGAACATCTTCAGTCATCTTGCAGTCCCAATTTGAAGTCAATAGCCTCTTTCTGCCACATTTAAGGTTCTGTCTCTCTCTCTCTCTTCTCTCTCTCTCTCTCTCTCTCATCACTCATTCGTGACTGGTGTGTTTCTCTGTCCTGCACAGGAAGTTACTGGAGGTGAAGATCATAGACGATGAGGAATATGAGAAGAACAAGACTTTCACCATTCATCTCGGGGAGCCTGTGCTGCTGGAGATTGGACAGAAACATGGTAAGGAAAAGTTCGTATCTGGTTAAGAAGAGTAGAGGAAAGTCACATATTATGCCATATTGGAGAACTGAGTGTCAGGAACTGGATAGGCCTTTTCAGTGAGGCCTCAGTTTACGAAGATCTAGCATATATTATTGAACACCATATACATTATATTTTCGAAAACCTCAGTAGAAAGATTTTCATGAAAATTAGCTTTATAATTATACATTATAATGAAATTCATCAGTCTCATTAATCCAGATCAACACCTAATGACAACTGACTGCTCAGATATACTTACTTGCTTGAAAACAATTCAAAAATCAAGCCATTCTTAAAACAGGTTGCACACTGCAGACTATTACACATGCATATGCTGACAAATACTCTCTCTAGCCTCTTGTGTTGTAATATTTGTTTGTTATATTATTTGTTTTTTTTATGAGAAAGGTGAAAAGACTAAACCAATGTTTCTGAAAATCTGCTGAAATTTTTGATTTGCTGTAAATCCAGTTTAAAATGGTATTGTCTTGTAAGACTGTGTTAATTGTTTTGAAAAAGCAATGAATTTGCAAAAGTGTTTGCAAGACCACAATGGAATGGAGGAAACGAGACAAATGGAAAGATTTCAAACCTCAAATATGTTACAGTATGTAAAACATTGTTAATAAGTAAATCCTGTACAGTTGGATAGCTGAAAATTTTTGAGTGCATGAATAGCTGGAGGATGAGTCCCATCAGGGCAGACAGTAATTGGTCTCAGCGCATGCGGCCATGTTGGAGTAGTGTCTCCGGGCCATTCTGCACATTAATTATACACTTACTGCTCTAATTTAATGTGCTTCGCCATGCTATTCAATTTGCCAAATCTATTGTAGGATCCTATTAACAATGTTCTCAATTCCATTTAAATCTAAGTTTCTTTTTCCTACCTTCTCCACTGTCTCACCTTCTTATTACTCTCTATTGGGTACAAACAACTGCACAGAAAGTATGTATTTTTAATATGACTATATTTATCCAGGCTATTGCATCAGAATAATTATGGGGTGATGATTATGAACACTGAAAGAACTTTAGACAGTATTTTATTCAGCAGATTCTAAGACTACATGCACATTAGAAGGTTTAAGTAACACACATCTAATGTTTTCCCCAAATATGACTCAGACCTGACTTATTCAAATTCGTGTCAATTACAGAAAATCAGAATTAAAAGAAAAAAGTGTTGCAGTGTTGGCTTATATATTCTTGCATTTTGTCTTTGAAATGTTTGTTCGTTGCGTGTTTGTTATTGTGTAAAATATTGCTGATTTCACAAGTGCTTAAAAAAGATCACCTAACATATTCCTAATACACTTTATGGCAAAAGTTGTGAGAACCTGCTTATTTAACATTTTTCTGATTTTACTGACATTATGATAGACTAAAATATTTTCTCCTCTGAGAAGACTTTACACTAGAAATTGCAACAGATTTGTGAAGATTTTTTGTAATTCAGACACAAGAACATTATTGAGGTCAGGTACTGGCATTGGACAGATATATTTCATTGTACCACTTTATGTGCTGGTTACTAGAGATTCACTGATATATGTAATGGCTGAGAATGCGCTGTCATGAATACAATTACTGGCAAAATTCTCACCAGTAATGGAGCAATAATTACTGGATCAATCCATATTTTAACAAACATCTGATGTGGAAAAGAAAATAATCACATCTGAGGATTGAACCAGCATCTGCCGACAGAAATACAGTCTGAACTGGTCAATTACAATGCTACATTACTTTGTGAATGTCTGTTATTTATTTGAATTTAGGAAACTGTGAACTAGCATTAATATTACACATCTAACATGAAAATACTGGGTAGGTGGACGTTGCTTTGTGATGGACTGGAGCCCTATTAAGAGTGTGTTTCTGTCTTGAACCCAATTATTCCAGGTAGGCTCTGGACCCACCACGATCCTGAACATGATAAAGCAGTTACAGAATATTAATGAAGGAGTTAAAGAATTAATATGAATTATATTGGTTAAATTTGTAGCTGAGTAAAGATATACAGGGTGACACTGTGGCACAACAGGTTGTGCTGCTGTCACACAGCTCCAGGGTCCTGGGGTTGTGGTTTCCAGCCCCACTCTGGGTTACTGTCTGTGAGGAATTTGGTGTGTTCTACCCTTGTCCACGTGGGTTTCCTCCAGCTGCTCCAGTTTCCCCCACAGACCAAAAACACACGCTGGTAGATGGATTGGTTACTCAAAAGTGTCCCTAGGTGTGAGTGTGTGTTAGGACTGGCACCCCCTCCAGGGTGTGTTCCCACCTTGCGTCCAGTGAGTCCGGGGAGGCTCTGGACCCACCATGACCCTGAATTAGCACACCACTGAAATGGCTGCGCAGTGCATTAAACTACACTAAATTTTTGTGCATTTTTGTAGTTTCCTTTCAAACCTTATCTACAAATCTGTGCCAAATTAATGAAGAGCTGGAAATGGTTGGAAACATAAATGTACATTTTATTTTATTTGTCATTTTACACGTGTGTTGAAATATGTTACTTGAATCGAACAAGTGAATTTTTGTTGATGTATCATGGTATATCAAGAAATATCAAGATAGGGTTTCTATCTTAAAAATCAGGATCTGAAATTTAAAAAATGAATAAAATTCACCTGAATTTTCCTTTCGATCCAGCTTCACTATGACATATATATTTGAATCATGGGGTAATACACCGCGACCCTGAAATGGAAAAGCGGAAAAGAAGATGATGATGATGATGATGATCATGGGGTAATAATTTTTCAATTTAAGCCTAAAGGTTTGCCTGTCTTTCTCCACAGGAGATTCCAATGACAACAAGCCTGCAGTCGGCATTGAGGAAGAAGAGGTGGCTAAGATGGGTTGTCCGAGTCTGGGAGAACACACCAAACTGGAAGTTGTGATCGAGGAGTCGTATGAGTTCAAGGTGTGCTGAAAGGCAGGCGAGCTGTTTTGTCTGTCGTTGGGGCAGCAGAGCTTTTATGACCCTGGGTTTCACCTGTTCTTTCACAAATGTAGACCTCCAAGGTCGCTGTTTTATTGCTGTGTCTGGATTCCCTCCTACTTGTCCCCATGGAGACAGACTCTGTACAGCAGGTTGGCCAGGTGGAGTGGCTCAGGGGATTTTAGGGGAGATGTGAGACAGGCCCGTCATGACTCCCTATGGCTTTCACTACAAGATTATACAGCCTATGCCCTCTCAGACAAAACATAAACCAGAAGCAGCAGACAGGATGACACTGCAGAATGAAATTCGAAGGGGTTGTATTTGTTTTTTCCAGTTGTTGCTCTGCCTCACAGTTCTCCAATCTGTTTAGCCAAGACCTCTCCATGGCCAGGCTGTCTGGAGGGCTAGATTAGTCATTTATGCAGCTCAATGTCACACTGGAGATGAGGTGAGTTGATTCATCTTTTACTGAGTGTGTGTATGTTTGTGTATTCAGAACACGGTGGATAAACTGATAAAGAAGACTAACCTTGCATTGGTGGTGGGCAGCAGTAGTTGGAGGGAGCAGTTTGTCAGTGCTGTCACCGTCAGCGCAGGTCAGTGTCTCCCTCACAAAAACAGCTCATTTCTATCCATCAACGTGTAATTACTCCATAGCTCATCTGTATTCAGATAAAAAGCCTGCTTCATTATCTGATTAATGTCTTAGGGCTTATCCAAACTCATCAGCCTCTTTTTTGTCATGTATGCTGACAAAGGTTACACTAAAAAGTGTTCTTATTGTTTATTTTCTTTAAATTATGCCCTCTATCTGATTAATTGTTGAGTGATTCAGTATAACAATTTAACTATAATACAGCATCAAGCAACTAATTTCAAACTAACTAAATTCCTGACAGCATCTCATCCTATAGCTCATATCACTCAATAGACATGGGTAGTGACTAGTTACGGGTCCTCTTAAGTACACTTGAGTATATGTCTGTGGAAATTGGTTTACGTTTAACTCAGACTGACCAGCAAACCAACATAGAAAACACAACATATGCAAATTTTGTTGAGATCTGGCCTATGCTGAGTTTTCATGCAGGGAGTATTTAACCAATGTAACAGTATTTTGGGGCAGTGGTTCCCAGATTTTTTCTGCAGTGCCCCCTTTTGTATAAAATAACATTTTTAAGACCCCCAATCTGACACAGTGCTAGCAGTGGTCAAACATGCCTCATTTATTTGCCTTGCTGAGCCTACTTACATAACCCATGCCCCCAATTTGGGAACCACTATTTTAGGATACTCTTCTCACCTATGTCACTTACATCACCTTCTAACAAATATCGTAAAATATACCCAAAATATACCCACACAGGCATTTTAGAATACAGTATCTGATTATCATCTCTGGAATCAGGTCAAAAATAATTTTTAGTTTTAAAACTTACTAAATTAATATTTGAAATAGCAAAATTGCTAGGGGTGTGTTTAATCTATGTACCAGACTCATAAGAAAATAGAATAGCTCACTTTTATGTCAGTCGATAGTGTCAACATACATCCTGTTTGAATCTGTAAAGCTAAGACATTTTAAAATTAGCTTGGCAAGTAGATAAATGGGTAATAAAGAACTTTCTATTTAGAGGTTTGCTGTTGATATGCAACTTGATTTATTCATTCACACAATTAAATTCCTGCTGTATATTTTTAAATCCTTTGTTAAAACAAATCAGTAACACACTGTATGATAATGTTCATTAGATTACATGACATTACATAAGCCTTTCATGTTAAATTGCATAAGCCATAAACATCTATAACAGTTTATTCCAACAAGCGTCAGATTTCATTATTTATTCTAGGGGAATTTGATTATAATACAATTTATGATAACTGCAGCTTGTTGAAATATGTCTGTATAAACAAGTTTATTGTCCATTGCTATTAAAGACTTGGAACAGCAAGGTTACTGAGAAATCTTAAAGAAATATACACTACCTTTTACAGGTGTAACAAAAATGTAGGCTCATAAAAAGAAGGCGTAGATTTCTTTAAGATTTCTCAGTAACCTTAAGTCCTAGTTATTTACAGTATTCTGTCATACTGTAACCAACTAGAAGATACAAACAGACATACTGATTAAATATTAACGATAATATCAGTTAATGTAGAACATCCTTTGCAAGGTTGAAGCTGAGGCTTGTTTTAAAAATATAATGTGGACCACTGCTTTAAGCGTTACATAACATTCGTGGCTGCATCCCCCAGGTGATGACGATGAGGAGGAGAGTGGAGAAGAACGCCTGCCGTCCTGTTTCGATTACATCATGCACTTCCTTACAGTCTTTTGGAAGGTTCTGTTTGCCTTCGTGCCTCCCACGGAGTACTGGAATGGTTGGGCGTGTTTCTTCGTGTCCATCTCACTGATTGGAGTGTTGACCGCTGTTACTGGAGACTTGGCCTCCCATTTTGGCTGCACCATCGGCCTGAAAGACTCGGTCACAGCTGTGATTTTTGTGGCTCTCGGCACCTCTGTGCCAGGTGAGTTCACACTCTGGTCTAACCAAGCGAAAACCTACAATGGCTACACATTCAGAATCATCTTGTGCTATAACCTTTTTTCCCAAAAGGCATCTTACCACAAAAACCTTAGTGTTTTCAGAAGCTTTAACTCTATCACAGGTAAACATAGTAATTGCAACTTACATTCCACCAATCCGTGAAATTAAAATTTCACGTTTGTTAACAATTTAAAATATTTACAACACAGTATAACTGTAACAGTAACTATGACACATTATCATTCAAACATAAACTGGTTTTGGTAGATTTTTATAAATTAAACTAGGGAATTGTTTTACAGAAACTTATGGCAGGAGTTTAATCTAAATGCGAAATTTCAAGCACGGAATCAAACCCTTCATATAAAACCCTAAAGTTTATTTAAATCTTTTCTAGTTTCACTTCTAACAGTGTTTCTCAAACCTTTTAGACCAAGGACCACCCACTATCAAACTAAAACCTCCAAGTACCGCCTATGAGACTTATCACTGAAACATGATTCGTCTTCTATTCCTGGGGCAGGTCGGGGGCATAAAACAAAATCTGACTTGAATTTTTGCATTTCTACTTGATTTTTTTTTCAAACAAAATAATTTGAAAATAATTACTAAAACGTATGGAGCGAATATAAATAACTAGGCCTAAAGTCAATTTTTTAAACAGTAATATATTTATGGGAAATAAGTGTTTTTAAAGACGTAAAATTAGAAGAGAGGTCAAAAAACTGTGTTTTGTCTCTCTAATGATGCAAAGATCAGCTGCGTTGTTTGTTTTTTTTATTCAGCTGAGCATTTACTTCTATTTTGTCTTTGCGAGTGCAGAATTCTCTATTTGTTTCTCAAAATTTTGCCTCTGGGTTTTGTTCTGCAGAATTTTTCTGTCTTGGTCTCAGCTTGTTTTTCTTGTTTCCGTGTTGCGGAAAAGTTATTTATTAGTCCAAGTAAATTATCTGTCTCTAGCCTTTGCTGATATCCAGATTATATAAGCAGCTGAAGCTGGGCTGTCTTTACATGGATAGCAAAATACTGGGATATCGCATTCCCTCCCTGGAAAAAAATGGATGAACATTGCCCCCTGTTCCCTTACAGATCTAATGACCTATGGTGTATTTATTTTTTTAAACACAAACGAATTTCATTAATGTATAATTATGAAAACTGTGAAACATTATGTAACTTACACTGAAGGATTTAGATTTTCCGTTATTAGTACATTTTTTGTGGTCATTTCGTGTACCACCTCTTGCTCCTTAAAGTACCACCAGTGATACGTGTACCACAGTTTGAAATAGAAACAACAGTTTTAGTATTATATGTTGTTCTGAGGGGACAGACAAATTCTACTGGTTGAAAGTTGTGTCCGTTATTATTTCACAGATGGTCAATATTATAATAATCTTCTAACAATGTGTCTTAACTAACAGCATTAGGGGAAACAATACATAATTTTGATTAGTTTCCAGATTATAACATTCATCTCTCTCTTTTCTTCCTCCGCTCCTTCTCAGACACATTTGCCAGCAAGGTTGCTGCCATCCAAGACCAGTATGCAGACGCATCAATTGGCAATGTGACAGGCAGCAATGCAGTCAATGTCTTCCTGGGCATCGGAGTGGCATGGACCATTGCCGCTGTCTACTGGCACAGTAAGGGTCAGCAATTCAACGTGCCACCAGGCTCACTGGCCTTCTCCGTCACTCTTTTCACCATCCTGGCATTGCTGTGTGCGATCATACTGCTCTATCGCCGCCGGCCCTCTGTCTCTGGAGGAGAGCTCGGAGGGCCGCGGACCCCCAAGCTGTTGACCGCCCTGCTCTTCTTCACCCTCTGGCTCATCTACATCATGCTGGCCTCGCTAGAGGCTTACTGCCATGTGCCTGGCTTCTGAGGGCGAGAGACCCAGGGACATGCAGAGAGATTTTCTTCCTGTGCAACCACCTTAATTATTCTCCCTCTCTCTGCTGTTGTGAGATAACTGTATCTATAAGGTGTCCAAATTGAGTGTTTACATTTGTTATTGCAGTGTTGTTGGAATGGGACCCTGGTGGATCTCTAGCTTTTGTGCTAGTGAATGGGATGGAATCTCCTAGCGTTTGAAAGGGACTCATTCTGAAACTGGGAGGGAGCACAATGACACTGTTCATAATTTACTCTCCAGGGGTGAAATTAATACCTGCTGATTCAGAAATGACCACAAGAAACAGAAACTTACAAGAAAAGCAATGTCCTTTGCATCAGGACTGTTTTTTTTTTCTCAATCTTGTCTCAATATTTTCCTCATTTTGCACTTTCTGCTCCCTATCAATAGACACACTCCTGAAGCACACTCCACAGATTGCTTTCTCCTTCTGACAGCCCTCCAGTTTCCCTCAGACCAAATCTAGGGGCTCGTCCCTTACGCTTACCTCCTATTCTACTGATTCCCCTTGTATCTATTTTCTTCCACTGTCAAGTGCTTGTTATGTGCAATTGTTGGGAATAATAAGTTTGTGGGAGTTTTTTTTTTGTTGTTGTTTTAGTTTTTAATTTAATGAAACATTAAGTAAGAAGCTAAAAGACAGAATGTGATAAAGATTTTTTTTTGTGTTCTTTTGGCAATTTTGTTCAAAAATATTGCCACAAAAACAGATGCACAACTTGCATGGCACAAGAGTTAGACTTAGACATCCAGTCAAGACCAAAAGAAAAGACATAACGGTAAAAACGATAAAAGGTTTATGTGTATATTCATAAGATGATCAGTGATATGTATTATCCTTACTTATATATTGTGTATTCAGGAATATTGTGGACTCTATGTGTGTGAGAGAATGTATTGGACTGAGGAATGTGATAATAAGGATAAAACATAACAGAGTTGATATGGTATGTCAGTGTGAGGTTGGCCACTCTTTCAAGTCATTGCTCAAAGTCTTGTAATTAGGATTGTCCTAATGTGAATACTGTGACTGTGAATGAAAGCCAAGCATGGTGACTGGTGTGTTTACCACTGCCACAGACACTCACATACACATACACAGACACAAAAACAAACTTTTAAAGGCTCTCTCACAACCATGACTTGTCAAGTTCAATGAGCTTCCAAGGAACGTGCCATTTTACATGTGGTCATTATCAGCGAGTAGTTTAGTTTGTTTTGCACTCATGGCAGCACTGTATAGGACTCCATGTTTTCCTGCTTCCATAGCAAAAGCTTTGCCACTTTGACCTATTCAAAGACATTTAAATTGCATTTGATTGCATTGCAATTACACATATGGTTAATTTTTTTCCACTATAGAATTAGAACAGCCTTTTTATCTATAAAATGTGAGACCCTAATCTTCACCCCATTAATTCAGCCCTGTTCATCATTAACCAAGCATCAGCTCCTTCAGATAGCGTCACAGCTGCTTCATTTGAGCCTATGTGCATATGTTAATGCATATAAGATTGAAAGTCAGGTCGATTTATTTTTGTACTCTTTAATCGGTTACTTCCATCTGTTCCTTAACTAATGAGACTTGGTTTAGTTCCAGTCACCCAGAAGTTAATCTGGCTATAAGATCATGTCTTCTCTCTCTCTCTCTCTCTCTCTCTCTCTCTCTCTCTCTCTCTCTCTCTCTCTCTCTCTCTCACTCTCTCTCTCTCTCTCTCTCTCTCTCTGTTAGTGCGGCATCTCTGCAACAGTTAAAGCTCCACTGAATAATTCTCAAGTATTATATAATTGTGTACTAGGTGTTTATTACATCCCATTTTCCTCCACGCTCTATCAGACATCTGCTGTGCCTGGTTTTGGACATATGTTTTAGGAGGTGCTCAGGAAGCTCCAGGCAGGAGGTTTTGCTGACACTCCTTGTCAGTTGTCCCGCTAGGCTTATACATTTTAAGGCACTGTTAGCTAAACCTGTTTCAAAAAGCATCTTATTGCTTTGAAGAGGGATTTTCTAGTGACTGGATTGTTCATTTTGTTTCTTTTTTTCAGAAAGTTTGGGGCATTTCTGAAAACTTTATAGTATGTGCATGTCTCAGGGACCTTTAACAAGGAGAGAGAAAGAGACAAAGGGAGTGAGAGAGACCATTTAGAGTCTGGAAGAGGCTCGTCTTTTGCAGAATGCCTTCCTGGATTTTGAGATATTTCTTTTAAGTTCTCATGTTGAGTGTTTACATTTGCTGTTGTAATTAAGTGACTTTTAATTTATTTTATTATTTATTTTATGATCTTAGCCAATCAGAACTGAGCAGTTCTCCTCTAAGTGTTTTGAGCTTTCAAACAATAGTGTTTAAGCACCATTTTGAAAAGATATGGTGGCTGGATTCACCATCTTGGTTTGTGAGCTTCAGTCAGCATGATTGCATTGTGTAGTTGGGGGAGTGTTAGCTAAGAGAGCACCACCTGGGGCTACAGGTAGCCTCCCTGACAAGCAGCTTAAGGGTTCCACCCCTGCTTTGGAGCATCTGTGGGGAGTTTGGTGTGTTCTCCATGTTCTCCCTGTCTCCTACTGTCCAAAAAAACATAAGCTGGTAGGTGAATGGGTTGTGCAAACAGTGTCCATATGACGGTGTGAATGACGGAGTGAGTGTGCTAGAGAATTAGACTGGGCATTAATGGAAGTTTCGGTATCTGGAAACCTGCTTGAGAAGGGCTGGAAAACTTTGGTTTGTCATGTGTTTAGACATTACCATGATACCAGACAGATAAATGCATATCAATATATATATATATATATATATATAAAGAAAAGAAAAGAAAAAAGAAGAAAAGAAAGTGCACAGAGGGAGTATTTTTAGTGCTTCTTGTTGCTAGGCAACATCTCAAAGAGTCATTGTCTTTCTGTCACTATGTTGTCTGGTGTCAGTGCACTGTGGTGGGCGTGTAGCGGGTGTAGAAGGGCCATGGGTTTCTAATCTCTTTTTTGAGGTCATTTCAGTCTCTTTTTCTGTCTCTTCCCAGCTCATGGCTCAGAGGGTTAAGAAAATTAAAGCAGTATTTTCATCCTAAGCAGTTTTTAATGAAAGCATGATAGATGCCTTTGAGTTTTAGATTTGGTGCAGTGTGCGCGTGCAGGCATGCAGGGAGTTGGAGTGCAGTGGATTCAATACCACGCAGACTGAAATAAGCATGCTGACGTAGCCTTGGTCATAACAGTGTTCATTAGGGCACAAGCAGCAAAGACTCATCCTAGATCAGCACTTCCTCTGAGACTCTGGTGTTTTTGGACTGAGGTGGGGATGGATTTCATAGAGGAAAATCAGGCTCAGTTCAAAGAAAACTAGAGCTGTTTCTTCTCACACATCCCCCTCGAGCGAATGATAGGCTTCAGCTTTGGTTGATAATACAGTGGGGAGTCCTGAGAATACATTATTAGAAGATGTCCTTCAGAGGGGAAGAGGAGTTTCTTTCATTTAAGTGAAGATAATAGTGCTTACATTTTTTTTGTCATTGTGTACAGATGAGTAGATAACTGACATGTCATGCCTATATGCTGTTATTAAAAGAATAATTGGGAGTTTGTTCAACTTAATCTCTGTCTGCAGCATCTGTAGGAGAGCCTGAAATATTTGGGACTGAATAAATTTGTTAAAGCAGGACCTAAACAGAGAATTCTGATGATTTTACTACAGAGTAACCACCACTTCCCTGTTAGATCTAATTGAATGCTTCGGCTAATGGTGCTAAGGTCAGTTTCAGACAATGTGTTTTGTTCTGTTTTGGATTTTTCATACATTGTTTAGGGCAGATTTGGGCAAAATGGCTCAACATCTGACTCAAACTGCAATGCTAGCTATGTGTAGGTTCAGTTTGGCAGGGACTTCAAGGGCTGCATTTGGTTCCAAGGTAAAACTGAGGCCAGATTAAAACTCTAATATTTGATTTATCACAGACGGTAGTTTCTCTGTACTTGGAAAAGAGCAAAAAGCACATTGACTTCAATGTCAGTTATAATAGAAGGCACTGGGCCAGATGCTTCTGTTTCGTGTCACCTTGTCTTTTACTAAGTAGAAAGCACGCTGAAAACACCCTGTAGTAACAGACCATACACTGCAGGTGTGTTAGACAGGGATTAGTTTTCCATTCAAATCCTGTATGCTGGATTAAGACTGGGTTCCTGAACAGTTATAATAGACAAAGCACAAACTAAGGTACGGAAGCCTTGTTTTCAGCACTTGGGGTAAAAGGTTTAATAAGTCGAAATAACACAAATGTTTCTCATTATTATGATTTAATAAAATAATGAGAAAGGATTCAACCTCATTTTGAGAGGCAGAATTTTAATCGAAATTATGCGTATAAGATCTCATCAGTATGAGGGAGTAAGTCATAATTATCAGATGTTAAATCATAACAATTAAAAATTTATCATAGTTTTAACATGGTTGACTTTGGTTGACATTTGGAGATGACAGGTTCTAATGCAATGCACAGCCATAATTATGAGATGTTCAGTCACAATGGAGAGGTAGGATGGCATTTTTATGAAATATGATGTCATTATTATGAGTCAGCAAGTCAATTCTCATTATAGTCGTAATTATGAGGAAGTTTCTCATGGTACATATAGTCATTTTAAAGAGCACAGGTTTTGGGCAAAAAAACAATGTTTTATAACAATATAAAGATTCAACATGTTCCAAAAGATAGAATATACTACGAATCATTGCCAAAAGCATGGCCCCTGCCTTCACACCCACATAAAATATTCTCTCTCTCTCACACATACACACACACGCACACACACACACACACACACACACACACATGAACACACACAAAGATCCTCTGTAAGAGAGATGGGTGTCGTCCTTTTCTTGCATGCTTGTCTCATTGCTGTTTGTCAGTTTGCTAGCGTGTGCTGTGTGTATCTGTCTGTCCATCACACACGTGCTGTTGTGATCCTTCAGAACTTAAAGCATGTCTTTTCTACGTGTGTATGTGTGTTCATCTTTTTAAGCTTGAATTGTTTTTTTTCTTTACTCAACAAACCGGAATATTTACAAATGTGACAATGAAATATTAAGAAAATTGACAATTTGTGCTTGTTTTTTTGTATGTATCACCATTTGATAAATTACTGCTTTAAAAACATGGTTTTTCTAAATGCCAAGTGTTCTTAATTTAAGTGTAAGATATTATTACTGTCTTGAAATCTGTACTGTACCAAGGGCAAATTTATATTTTGGGTAAAACAAATCACAATGAACTGCTACAGGCAGTACTACACACACACAAATATACACACACACACAAAACGTAATTTATGTTGAATTAACACTGTAATTAAGTGTGTATGTGTGGAAGAAAGGGTGTGAATATGTGCCAACTCGCTGAAGTTGTTCTGTGAAAGTGAACTATTTACCAGAAGAGGAATGGGGGAATGTCTATTTGTAGTGCATAATCATTGGTTTCTTATTTTATTTATTGAAGACTTCATTAAAGTTGGAATTGCATATAATACAGTCACACTGGGTCCTCCATTTTTATCTTATAGTTGAATCACTGTCCTGTTGAATCAAGAAATGTCTAGATGTGTCCATATCAGTGTTAATGCTAGTTTATTTGTAGGGATGGCACAATACCACTTCTTTCCCCAGTCTCTGAACTGATATTGAAACACTGAATTTCAGCCAATTTTTATATTTTTATATTTTTTTATTTAAAAAAACACTAAACTTTTATGTAAACTATTTTCGATTGAGACCCTTGATTAAAAGAGCAGTCATTTCCTCAAATGAATCCATTTAACATTATGAAATAGCCACTGACACCTGTTGGACTGGATGTTTCAGAGATACTTACCTAGTTGGGGTCTTTGTAAAATGCTGTAAAAACAAGAATCTGTGATTTGTAAATTCTCCTGAACTTTTATTTAACTGTAGTAAAAACTGTAGTATTTCTTAAAAGTATTAAGAAATGTTTACAATGTTTTAACCAAGCAACTGGATTGTAGTATTTAAATATAAACAAAATATTATTTTGAAATTTGCAACTTCCTCCAAGAAAATGTGAACAAGCTGTTTTTATCTAGTGTTCATATATTTAAAATGAATCACCTTCCTTTAATTACTTAATGGTTTCAGAACTTTGGAATTTTGCCAGTGGAGTTTTTACCCACTTTGTTTGATACAAGCCTTCAGTCCATGATCTCTGCCGTAAACTTGTTTTCATGATCCACTTTGGGAGACAGAGCTGAACTAAAAAGATAAAGATATGTTAAAAAATTTTGGCTTTTGCACCTATCACTGATAACAGTCCCTTTTTTCGTTAACACAGGGAAAGGGAATTATTTTTTCCACAAAAATGAAACAAGCTGAGACGTGAACTCACCTGACCACAGCACACAGCCTTTGGTTGATGCTTATTTATACATTTTATATTCACCTGCTTATTGTGAGACCTTTGAAAGGTGAAACTTCTGTAAGCATTTTATTCTCATTTTACTCCTGTTCCATGCTGTACACATCTAATACAGTCAGATTAGCCAGTGAAATCTTTTCCTTTGTCGGTTCAGGAGAATTAACAAATGGCAGGTTCTGGTTTTATTGCATTTTATCAACGTTCCCGACTTTTCTGGATATGGGATTGTTTCTTTGTTTTTTTTTTTAAAGATGTCCCTTACTCAAGAGCATTTAAAACTACTCAAATGCCCTAATAACCAATGACTTAAATCTAACTTTGTAGGTATAAAGCAGAAACAATTAATGTAGTTTGCACTGATTATGCCACATTTGCTGCAGTTAAAGACAGTCAGTACTGACTACTGCACTATAAAAATCAAGGGGGGCCATATGCAGTGGTTCTGTGAATGTTTTGTTCCTTTGTAGGAAGCTTTAAGTTCTTGTTATTTTAACAAAGTTGCCTTTACCCCTAGAGTTTGGGAAGGATAAAGAAACAGGAAGTTTTAATGAAACACAATGCACGCTTGAATAACAAGAGAGTTTACATATCTCTGAAAGATCCTGTATTCTCCAGAATGTTTGACAGATGGTTCTCAACTTGGTCCTATTCCCCCCACAGATCGCTGAGCTGCACAGCAGCCCAAAACACTCATTAGACAGAGAAGGTGGGGGTACTCTGATGTGGAGAATATATGATAACACAATAGAACAGCCTCATGGGGAAAAGCAGGAAAGAAAAAGAGACCTTTAGAAAGCCCTTAATTTGATTAGCCCTGAACACCTAAGCAAACAGACAATAGAGAGAACTGGAGACTTGAAATGGATGGAACATCTCTCATTACCCCCTTGGAACTGCATGAAACCCACCCAATATCCATGGTAACATCATCATAGGTATTCTGTAAACAAAGACCTAGAAAAATACCTGTCCATCAGTAAACCCCTGAGCGTTTCCACATGGACAAATTACAGTAAATAAATTAAACTCCAATGACTCTACGATATTATCCATCCCTCAATAGTAATGCACTATTCTGAACAATGCTATGAACTATCTGCGATATCTGAGACTGGTCAGGATGCAGAAAGCATACAATACAAAGATGGTTTATTTACATGCTGCAGGTTTCTACATTATCAATACTGCAATAATAACAAATGAAATAATGCTCAGTTCTCTTAATGAGAAACGAAAAGGCAGACGTCTAGCATCTGAATCAGCAGCCCACTCCGGGCTCACATCCTTAGGACACATTAATCCCCATTTATTCTCCCCTTTATACTCCCTCTTCCTAGACAGAATATACCTGGCCCTGTTCCAGTCTCGGTTTGTGCTCCAGATTTGTGACTTTATGAAAGAAACAAACACCTGTTCCCTGTTGTTGTCTACTCGCTGGTTTTCCCAGGATACGAAGCCATTAGAGCAGACTTCATAAAAGAAAAATGGTTGATAGTGAAATCTTGACCTTTTTCATGGAGCAGAAATAGAAATGGAACATAAAAAGCCAGTCTTCAATAATCTACATGAAGCTAAAAGTATTGTGGGTATTACGATGCTGTTTTGCAGAAAATCTGCAGGTTCCCAAGTGAAAGAGGGGCATCTTTTATCTCCAAATTTTAATGTCCACTGTCTTGCAAGGCAAAGGTCTCATAGCTCTCTAAGTGTGTGTCAAAACAAGCCCTGGGTCTAAGCAATTGTTGTCTATGGGAAAAATGAATGGTATTTACAAAACAAATCACTCCTAGCAAAAAAATATAACAGAGTTCCAATCACACACTGAAAATGCTTATAACTAGTAACTAAATTGACCAACTTTTTGGAGTTATGCAAAAACAAAATGTTAAGGATAGGACCACGCCCAAACCTTCCATCAACTTTCTTTTCTTAATTAAAGTAATTATACTGTATTTTTATGTATGAAATGTTCCAAATAAATACAATTTATTTATTCTTTTCCAATACATTCTGGTCAGTTACAGTAAGTCTGGAACCTACCTGGAATCATTTCAGGGATGACATCACAGGGGATCACATACTCACATGAACACTTTTGAGTAGTCAGTCCTCTTAGCAGCATGTTTTAGGGCTGTGGGAGGAAACTGGAGCACACGCAGGAAACCCACAAAGACACAGGGAGAACACACCTCACAGACAGTCACCTGAGGCAGGGTTTGAACACACAATCCCAGCTGTCTGAGAGCAAGGCTATCTGATGTTCCAGCCTAAATAAGTTTTATTATTTTACTTAAATAATCTTGAAACTGAAGAAACTACACTAACTACACTTAGTGATGACTAAGATCATTAGGAACTAATGGCTAATAACAGGTCCATCCACCTTTTCATTAATTACAGCACAAAAGGTGTCGGGGAAACGACTCCACAAGGTGCCATACATCCTTTTTACGCCACTTGACTCATGCCTGCAGCTGCAGCTTCATTAGTTGGTGGACATTTTGCAGGTGAGTGTGAGCACAGCCTATTTTAGCACATCCCAAACATATTCAGTGGGGGGTTGCACTCAGGTGAGTTTGGAGGGCAAGGCAGTTTCTTTGTTGTGCCCCTTAGTCATTCCTGAGAGATCCAAATCCGAGGGCATAGTGCACTATCCTGTTGCCAGGACATCCTGTCGCACTGTTGTCAGGAAAGACCTCCTGAAGATATGGGTATAGATTGCCAGCTTTCACCTTTCAAGGATTGTGGTAAGATAAGGCTCAGTTAATACAAAGATTCTGACAGCATTCCAATCTCAAACAACATGTCTGCCTCCTATTAACACCATCTGTCTCATCTTTGAATTATACACAAAACAGACCTGGCAGGGTATTCGTTGATTTCCTGTTAAAATATTCATTCATACATTCATTTATTCATCTTCTGTAACTGCTTCATCCTGCTCAGCTCATGTGCAAAATCACTATTCAAAATGTTTCTGAAGGCAGCACTGCCCTTGAGGCAGAAAGAATGTGGTGGGGATGAATGTGATTTGAATTCACTGGGTGGAGGCATTGTGCCATAAATCAGTAAAGCCTGTTCTGACTGCCAGAAATTACCTGGGAATAAATAAATATGCATTCATTCATTATCCGTAAGCGCTTATCCAGTTCAGGGTCACGGTGGGTCCAGAGCCTCCCTGGAATCACTGGGCGAAAGGCAGGAACACACCCTGGAGGGGGCGCCAGTCCTTCACAGGGCAACACACACAATCACACACTCACACCTATGGACACTTTTGAGTCATCAGTTCAACTACCAATGTGTGTTTTTGGACTGCACAGATACTCCACGGCACTACAGAGAACACACTTCTGATTGGCCATCACTTTTATTTAGCCAATCAGAGTTAGTTGTCCATATTTCAGTGCTGCTGCTAATGGGGTCATAGTCCCTCCTACAGGAGTTTATTTTTTTGTGGAGCTGAGAGCAGCAGGTCAGTGCTGAGAACATGCTCTGGAGCATACAGCTCTGCTTTTAGACAGAACTAATGTTAACACTGTGACCTACAGAAACTACATTTCATTCTCCTTCAACACATCTGTGATTACAATAAAGCTGACTGAATGTTACAATTAAAGTAACTCTTTATCTATAAATATCACATTAGATCATTTCATATAAGTTTAATAAATCTCACAATTTCTTATTGAATGTATTTATTGTTTGTTGGTTACAATTACATAGTGCCTTTCTAGACATCCAAGGATGCTATTATAAATGGCACAGTAACCTTTCCTCACAGACTCAACCCCACAACCCCAGGACCCTGGAGCTGTATGACACTGTGTTGTCCTATTTAATTATCCAGTATCCATATCTTACATACAATATTTTTGTCATAGTCCAATAAACCATTCTGATTTCCTGATAACAAATTAAGCAACAAATTGTTTTTCTCAAAACACTTATTTAATACTCAAAACATTTGGCCTTAGTTTGATGTCATAGCGCTCATTCATACATTCATTGTCTGTAACGGATTATCCAGTTCAGGTCCGGAGCCTACCCAGTATTACTGGGAAAATATGCAGGAACACACCCTGGAAGGGGCTCCAGTCCTTCACATGGTGACACACCTGCTCAAAACCACAACTCCAGGACCCTGGAGCTGTGTGATAGCAACACTAACAGCCACCGAGCCGCCCTCAAACCAAATATGAATTTTGATATTTTTAACATTGTGAATATCTTCGTTCCTTAAAGGTTGCTCACTGATGGCTAAGAAACCATCAACTATTTTTATAGAAATAGCATTAGACAAAACATAGATTTGAGATACTTCTGACTGAAAAAAGATTACAACATCAAAAGATGTTAAAAAATAAGTTTCTTAGTCTGAGGTGAGACATCTTTTATTCAGCTGCAGATAAACAGGAGCATGATTTTTCCTGAGACACACAGGAGGCACTGGTGAGATTCCTGGGCTCTTATCACAGGTGAAATATCTGAGCAGCAGGAGACTTGAGCTGAAACCCTTTTTTGTCTTTGCATCTGATCTTGTTATCTAGCAGAAACAGAGATATAAAGAAAACTATTCTTTGATGTTGTAGAGCCCTCCCAACAAATGTAATGTTTTTATTTGTTTGTTTGTTTGTTTTTAGACCCTGGGAACAGTAAGTAAAAATCAGACCAAGAACACAAACATAATTTCTCTGTTATTTACCACAATTTACAATTATTTTTTCATTTTGTTTTCCACCTCACACTGGCACACACTGTGAGCAAAGTTTTGACCAAAACGACCAGACATTAAACAGACTAGGAAACTATTGGATAAACACTGCTAAAACCTTCATTGTGTTGTAGTAAGTATCTCAAGTAATCGTCTCCATATTTTCACTGCATGTACTTACAAACAAGATGAGTTGTTTTGCCAGAGCTCTGATTGGTTGATCTGACTTTTAATGCATTATTTCACATAGCATTCTGTCAGTCTGTTTTTAGAACATTAGTATGACAATGTTCATTTACGAAGTGTTCAGCTTTTACCAATTTAAATATCAATCAGATGTTGTGAAATCTTTTTAAAATAGATCTCAGTTTTTGAGGAGGCATTGTTAGAAAAATGCCTAATAACATCCTGCATTTATATAAAATAAGCTGTAGGCAAAAAACAGGCATAATCATAAACACTTCATTTAAATGCTTTTTGTGGATTAGCATGTAGTGGCATTATTCCCCTTGTAGGTTTATCTTCAACGGAGCATTGCACTTTAAAATGTTTATTTTGCTGAATTTCTGGAACTTACTTAACACCCAAATAACAGCCTGTGCCAGAAGGAAATACTATCAGGACTGTGGCTACAGAGTAGTGGGTAATGTTGTCAGGTTTGGTAATATGGACAAAATGATGGACAATGTAACAACATTTTTTGTTCGTCATTGTGATAAATTGTCACAATTTTCTGAACATACTAAGGATATCTTCTGAAAACTGAACACGGAGCCAATGGATGTTGCATTGTGGAATTAAACCTAGTTCAGCCAACTGGACTAAGTCTAGTAAAATGGTAATGGACTGGTTAATAAAAATCTATTCATAGCTTTTGACAGTATATTTTAAAGGTACATTTATCATTGTTAATAAGGTACTTATATTACAAATGTCAAACGTAAATATAAAATTGGTGATGCTCTTGTATAAAATGACCAAAGACTGGTTTCTCCTTTTATCTTTTTCATTGGGATGATAAAGTTTGAAGTCAAATTTGGCCCTTGCTCAAAGACATGGTGCATCAATTTAGATTAAACCCTTTCTCCTTTGGTCTTTTTATTTTTAGCAAATTAGAGATTCTATCTTTTATAATTATTATTTACAATAAAGATAACAATCCAAATATGAGTAAAAGCATATGTGTAGTATCTATCCTGCTGTCTGTCAGGTCACAGGTCATCCAAATGTCAAAGCTAGAGAGCAAGTAGAAGTGGGATTGGTTTAAAAAGATGTAGAAAGTAAAATGGAGGTAGGAGGAGAATGCAGAGAATGGTGCTTGTTTCATGAATCACTAGCTGAAGCGAGTTAGTCATCAACATAGTGTCACTTCAGGGTGAGGATGATTCACTGGCCCTGCAAAGCAACACTGTAGTCTTTAGATTCATCTTCCTAGTGGTGCCCTTACATTGCTTTCCTGAGCAGAGCAGAGGGCCCTCACTTTGCCTGATTTTTCTGAGTGTATCATAGCGGTGGTCACACACTACAGGGGTAATGTTCTCAAATGAAAATGGTTTTATGCTTCCTAACCTAAGGGAGGAGGTGTCTCATCAGGATGCGGTTACACTATTTATACTCTGTCATTATCATCATCATCATCATCATCTTGCAACTGGAGCCCTGCAAAGCCTTATTTTCTAGATCTCCATGGTTGTTGGCCTAGCAATGAGGGAATTTTAAACCAGTGATTTAGGAGTTAGTTATTGAGTCCTATTACAGCCAGTGAGAGAGAATAAGAGAGTGAACCACTACAGCTAAAAGGCTTGCTGCGGTAGATTTAGCACCCCCCCCCCACCCTCCATCTCAGCTCGACTCAGAGTTTATATATAGACTGAACTGTTGAGGAGGAAGGGGGCTTGGATGCTCTGTTTGAACGTTATCCAACATTTCAAGCCACTCTGGTGAGTGGTTATGTAACATTTTTTACGCTCGTGTTGGATGGCTGGATTGCAGTTTGATGGGTGATGATGGGAAGAGTTGCCTCTGTACACCATTAAAAATAAAGGTGCCAAAATCCTTGAGCAATGCTGCAGAAAAAAACAGCTTTGGTTTCTTGAACTTCAGTGGACAGTTCATTAATATTTTTTTATGACCACTCTGCTGAAAGAAAAATATATCAAATATAATCCAATTGTTTTCCCTGGAATTGTTATCAAATTTACTAAGACACTATTAACCCTCATATGCCCTTGTGTTGAGCTGCTAAAGAGCAATGAGGTACAAGAGTAAAGGTGAGGACCTCATGCTGTAAAACATTCCATACCTCATCACAAATGTATCCACTCAGAAATAAACTTCTTTCATTTCAAACTATTAAAAAGCAAGTTAAACTTATGTGTGAGTGACTGGGTGAGGGTTGCGCTGTGATGGAGTACCCTGTCTGTAAGATGTGTTCCTGTCTTGTGCCCAGCGATTCTGGGTAAGCTGCAAACACAATGTGAATCTAAACATGATTAAAAGAATAGCTAGGGTTTTCTTCTGCATCAGTAGGGGGTTCTGGCAATTATCCTAGCAGCAAGATAAACATGGAAATGGAGTACATTGAAATACTCTTCTCCAAATGCTGGTTCTCCTGTCCTATTGTGGCTATTAATCGATTTGCTTCTGCGGTCTAGGACCAGCCCACTCAACCCAAATCCTGCTTTTCTCCAGCTGAAGGGAAACTGCAGATTTTCTTCTGGAACAGCTTCTACGTTTCCATTAACTCTTTTACTAACACATGAAAAGTGCTTGGTTTTCTTATGGCAGATGTAGAGAGGAACATGGGGGTTTGGAGAGTGCTGCAGGACCCAGAGCTCATAAGCTGAAGCTGCCATATGACACACAAGGGCCGCTGAACCAATTACATGCTGAATTAGGGGACTGGATGAGACTCTTTTTAGCTGAGATTTCATACAGAGCTTGCTCTATAGGGGAAGCACATCTCTAAAAATCTAAAACCCACAGATGGATAGTCAAGATTGTTGATGCAGACAAAATGAAGGGAAATGTAACAATATTTTATCATGATTGTGATAAATGATGTCACAATTTGTTGAGCATACTACTGATTGGTCAGGGTCCTCTCACAGCATGATATTCAGAGATTTTGTGATTGGTTAGCAGGTCCAGTTTTAAAATGCAAGTGACTCTAGATAAAAGCACCTGCCATTAAAAGCAGCATATTTTGTGTGTGTGTCAATTAATATAACACTCATAATAATGATCATCAGGCTTTGTTGGAGGGAGTAGTAAAGTAAGATTTATAATTAAAATTCCAATTATGGTACTAATTTGTTATGTTTTATCAATAAAAATTTAAGTGATAAAACATAACAAAGTGATAAGACTTAAAACTAAAGACTACAGTACAAGCTACACATATGTGTTAGAGAAAGTTAATTTTATTTTCTTTTTTTTCCCATAAAATGAATATTTATTTTATATTTATTGCACAGGTACTTCAATAATTACCTGCCTACAATGAACCTTGTCCTTGTATAATGGCATCCTGAAAATATGAACAGAATCCAACTCACACTAGAAAAGTGATGATCACAGTCTGCCACCTGCTGGTACAACACCAGTTTGCCAGAGGGTTCAGAGCACTTCTCATTCTGTAATTTGAAAACACTCACAGTAACCTAAAAAGGCCAATACAAATGTTTTACACATGTACCCACAATATGCACATTCATACAGCTCTGAAGATCTTTATCATAACCAGATTATACCACAGGTTTTAGACACATGACAAACAGAATGATTTTCTTCTTATTATTTTTACCTTTAATCATTTTAATCTGAATTTATAGACTTGCTACATGATATTTTGTATGTGTTATATTATGTAGTGTTGCAGTCACACAGCTCCAAGGCTCATAAATGGAGGAAAGCTTGTTGAGATATTTCTCATTCATTCATTATCTGTAACCCTTATCCAGTTCAGGATCGCGGTGGGTCCAGAGCCTACCTGGAATCATTGGGCGCAAGGCGGGAATACACCCTGGAGGGGGCGCGATATCTCTCATAATTTAGAAAACTACACAGTAAATTCACCAGTGTTAAATCAACACTATTAGTGTTAACACTGAGAGTGTTAAATTATTACACTAACAGTGTTAATTTAACACTAATAGTGTTGATTTAACACTCACGAATGTGTGAGGTTATGTGGATTACCTTTTTGTTCTTTTATCACTTCATTCAGTGTATCACATTGGGAAAGATACAGCCATCTCCCAAACAGCATATTTCCTCTCTGACCTGTGGTCAGGCATGGTGCCGAAAAGGCCAGGATGCAGAAGGAAAGGATGGCCCTCAACCATAAGACCACCTGAAATATATGATCAAAGTCTTAATCATATGAGGAGTGTTGAAAATATGCTCACAGGTCCAATGTCAGTAGACAATGCACTGACAGGAGGGACATGCTGAAGGAGCCACTACCAGGTCATAGTCTATAGAAGAACTGCTGTCAGAAGTGGTATACTAAAAAAAAAAGCCAACACTAGGCCAATGCCCATGCCATGAAGAGCTGTTCAGACAAGTGGGGTATTGAGGTTCCTCAGAGTCAGGCATGCACTTTGTTCCAAAAGAGACACAGCCACCTGCCCAATGGCTGTGAGGGTAAAGTAGATTGAAACACCTTTTGGAGCTCCAACCATGACTGCGGGGCCTAGAGATGGCTTGCTGTTTTTTTTTTTTTTTTTTCTCAGATCTATCAGACAACCTGTGGGTGAATCCTTATTCTCCTTATAGGGGGTCCCCACTGGAGAGGAGGTCTCATTAGATGCTCATGTGGCATAGCACACACTACTTCACAGAACTAATGTATGTGCTAGCCTGTGCAGCTGGAGAGTGTGTGCCTCCTGGCAATTTATATATGCCACTGCAGTCGTGCTCTCTGTCCAGACCAGAATATGGTGATAATGAAGTAAGTGCCCTAAATGTTTCAGGACTAGGGATGCTGCTAGCAGCTCAAGGAAGCTTATGCTTGGCACAAAGGTGCAGAAGCCTTAAACTATTTACTGTGCTATGCTACATGCAGAGAAATGGCCCCAGAAATCACAATGAACATGCCTGGCCTTCGAGCTCTCAGATGGCATTCCTTGAGGAAATCTCACGCAGCTCTGATAAATATACATATGGGCACAAGGGTACTTCAGAATACATATAGTCAATTAACATATTCCCATATGCTGAATCAAGAAATGACACCTGAATCTTTTATACAAGGAGAATATCATACATCATAGAGAAATGCCTCAGAGTTCTCTTGGTTCGAGGTCATCTCATATGTTCCAAAAGATGTTCCCGGAAAAGAATA
Source organism: Hoplias malabaricus (assembly GCF_029633855.1). Lineage (NCBI taxonomy): Eukaryota > Metazoa > Chordata > Actinopteri > Characiformes > Erythrinidae > Hoplias > Hoplias malabaricus. The sequence continues at coordinate 16,755,650 of NC_089814.1, read as the reverse complement.
TAAGTCAACATATGTTTCCCTGTATCAGGTAGAATCTTTAAAAATTACCAGTACCTTAAAAACAACCATTAGCCATATTCTTTTATTTCAATGCTATACTGGTTTATAGAAGTAATCCAACCACAGCCAAGCACTGATCAAAATTAGGATTTCTTTAAATTCTGACGCATTTTTCAAGCTCCATCTTGTGGACAGTGGGAGTTATGGCAACAAAATAATTCTTTTTGCTCTCTGAGATGCTCTCTCAGTTGCAGGTGGCTTGTTCAGGTCATTTAAGAGCCATCTAGACAGCTGACATCATACATAAATACCACCATTAATCTCTATATAGTAACAAAAAGCTTTCTTTTGTCTACATATTGTATAGTGCCATATTAAATATGAGTGTAGTAGGCAAAAGTGCGTAGGAGGTGGTTTCAAACATGATTAGATTATGTATGATGAAAATATGTTAGGCTTGGCCTTCTCAAAACCCATAGAGACGCACTGCAGCCTGTACAGTTCAGCTATGCTGAACATAACTTAATGTTGGATGGACTATAATATTCAGAGCCAGGACAAACCATCTCAAGCTGCCACAGCCAGTATAACCTTTCTGTAGAATGTGATAGAACAATTCCCTCTCTCTCTCTTTTAGTGGTGTGTCACTTGATCGAACCTCTGTTTTTAAGTTGAACATCATCTTGGTCATTGTGTGGAAAGACTTCAAGTCTTCATTTTACAATTCACTAGGCTTAACTGCAGTGGTGTAATTCATTTCAACATGAAATTTTGTCAGATACCAGCTCTTCAGTGTTCCCTGAATTAATTGATAATCAAATAATTAAAGTATTTCATTAATCAAATGTGTAAAAGCACTACACTTAAAAAGGACATGCACAATTAGTGATAATGATATTGGAAAATTTCGTTCAAAAAAACTCAATACACATAACATGCTCAGAGGGTTTAACCTCAAAACTTGAGAACTGGTGTGCAAGACAGAAACAACCCAGTCTTGAGAATGGTTGCTGCAATGCAAGTGCTCTCCTAAGGCTAGGTTTAGTAGAGTCAAATAATTTATCCAGATAATTAAACCTTGTGTCAAAAGGGCTCCAACAGGAAAATGCCGAGGGACAGTACTATTGCTGTCTGTCCACCCAAATGTATGGCGTTACAGCATATAGAGCAGTTGCTATAATGGAAATTCATATCATATCAGTCTATTTATATGTTATAGGCTGATTCAGCTGAGGACAAAATTATGTACTTAATCTTAAACATAAGGATATGTTGGTATTGCTGACAAATGGCTACATTAATAAAGAAGATATAATGGCTGCAAATACACCACATTAACAAATGACAAAGAAGCTTTTATATATATATAAAGACTAAAGCCATGATCCTTTGTTATATTTGGTATTTTTGAGGCATTCTTAACAATCTCCTGAGCATTCAAAATGCTTGCCATGGACAAACAAAACAATGCACATAAGAGGGAAATGGGAGGTTAAAGATTTGTAGCCATCTACAGAAAGCAAGAATATTGCCTTGGGTAATTTATCTGAACAAGAAAGCTAAGTACTACTGACTGGTCCATGGTCCTACAGCTACAACGTGAGGCTAGTATAAAGAAAGAAAGCTCAGCTGGGTGTCATGGCTGCGTACCGGTAAGTAGGAGATGTGATTTGAAGGAATAGTCCATTTACAGTGGACGTAGGGGGTGTTTACCGATGTGACTCAGGAAATATTTAACATTTTCAGCAGCTTTTACATTTTAGCTCATCCAAACACATCCTTTATTCGTCTAATTCCAGCACGACTTATATAAATCTTCATTAGCCTGCTACTACGTGCTTCAGAGAAGGAGGCAAAGTGGGAGGGAGGTGCGGTCACTTGGAGGCGCCCACAACCTGTGCATGAGCGGAGACAATTGATAGCCGGAGCCTGGAAGATGGACTTTGATGTGTCACATACTTTCTCAAATTAATCCTTTCGCTTTTCCCGACAGCTCACGTCTCCCAACGCCGGAGCTGCATTTTCACAGTTACAAAGAATACGCTGCTGAACTGGGGAGGAAAAGAGAAAGAACGGGGCTGGGGTTATTTGCAGGATGCAATGGAGGTCCACATGGCAGAGCACAAGTAGATGTGTGCTGTCCTTAAACTAATGCTACGAGTCTTTTCCTCCCTCTCACTACGACATTTTCTAAGGCTTTTTTAAACACTGGACAATGGCAGCGGTGACGAGTCCAGAGTCGACTCCACAGCCCCGGGTCTATTTCCAAACGCCTCCTGGCACCGAGGAAGATGTTCCACAGAAACAAGGGCGAGTGACGGTTAAATATGACAGAAAAGAACTGAGAAGACGACTGAACCTGGAGGAGTGGATAGTTAGCCAGTTAATGACTTTATACGACTGCGAGGTAGGACTCCTGTAACGTTAACGCTTTGTTTGAAGAACCCTTTGTTACAAGTGAGAAGGGATCCTTTGTCGGCTTGGCCAGCCGGTGTCTGTTAACATTGTCAGGCTCACCTCCATTTTTTTCTAATTTAATATTCAGTTATGCTAATATTTAACTTATACTTAATGCGGTTTTACATTGTCACAAGGCTTAAAAAGGCCGGTATTCACAGGATTTCCACACAGAAGGGCGTGGCAATCCAACTCCAGACAAAGCCGTAAAACAAAGGTGATGCAGGTGGTGAAAGTAAGAAATCTAAAGTGAGCCAATTAAAGCCAATTAATTTATAAACACAGAAAACCATCTCACACAGTGTTATTGGACTATCTCTTTTGTTCCTGAGTAGCCTAGTTTTGTCACAGCATGCAGCCTAATACAATCTGACAAGCTTCTCGCCTGCAGAAATTCTTGTCACATATAAAAATAGATTCAGACTTGGCCATTTATCGCTTGTTCAGACTGTGCTGCATATATATATTCTTGAGTGGGTTTGTATAAATCTAGGTAAACATGTTCTAAATTTTATTGTTCTTGCCTTCAGGGATCTAAAGGATTCCCTGTTTAGCCAAGGAGATGATGTCATCTGTTCAGACATCCAAAGCGTGCCGTAATTAGTGAGCCTCTTGGGCGAATTACTGACCCAGATTATTGTCATAAGATGTCCAATTTTCATTTCAGAAATACAGGTTATCTGTGTTAAGGAACCCTAAGTCCATAGGCCTGAGTCTTTATGCTTTGTTCTGTGAGCCGATACCTCTGGTTACCTGTCCCAGGTGATGTCTCAGATCTTTCAATGTGCAGAGAAATGCATGCAGAGGTTATGAACATCACTTGTAAGTGTATCCTGCTGGAATCTCATTATCCACCAGGTTTCACTGAAATTGGTAAAACATAATTTAACAGATTGTTAAGCGAACCTGTTTTTATTATTAATATGATATAATAGGAGTTTGATTGTATATTAAAGTGCACTAACAGAGGAACTTATCTGTGAAATTGTCCCACTCCCAGTTAGGTGCATCTCAGAAGCCCTTGGCTCAAATTCAAGTCAAGTGTAGCCTGTCTAAAAGGATAACAATCTTTGACAATGGGCACAATTAATTTCCTTTGAGGCAGGGTACATATTGTGTATTTTTTTTATTACCCTCTTAATGGTTTGGAAGATGGCCACTGTTAGCTAATACCTGAGGTCTTTGGCCTGCAAACCTTGTATTTCCCACTTTTTATATACGTAATATGTACAGTATTCTGGGGAATGACTCAAATTCCCTTTTTATGGTAAGGCAGATTAATTGGCTTTCACATAAAGGAAATATGGCTGTGGTGCTCTGCTTTATGCATTTACATGTTTGCTTTGAGCTGTATGGTTTTTAGTAATTTTTAAACTACAAAGCTGCTTCAGTAAATGTCCTAGTGTAACACACAAGCTGCCATAAATAAGCTTTAGAGATATTGATTGACAGTAAGGATTACAGACAGCCTTTTAAAAAAAAAAAAAAAAAAAAAAAAAAAAAAAAAAAAAAGCAGAATAAGTGAAAATAGCAGTGACTCTGCTCTGCTCCATTGGACTGTGTAAGCAGCCCTGGGCAACATAGGCCAGCTCACTGTAGCATTGCTGCAGAGCAATATGGGTCAGTGTAAATTCTTTCATAACTCAGGTCTGCTCCCATACTGTCACAGTTCTGCTTGCTCAGTGACTGCGATTGCACACACTCACACATACTCTCACACTCATGTAAAATACAGCATCACAGCTCTCCCTCAACCATCTGTACACTGAACTAGGCCAGGGAGATGCAAATATGTGTATTTTTAATGTAATCAGACTTTTTGGATAATCATAAAACCAATATTTTCAGTACATTATTGTACTGTTTTGGTTCTCCATATTAGCAACGGCTTACACTTTGAACATTGGTATATTAGATATTGATTTATGCATTTTACTCAATTCAAAGGGAGGTAGAAGTCTATCTATTCACTCGTAACAGCTCAAATCAGTAGGAATGTTAGAGGAATTAGCTAGTAATGTAGTGAAATCAATGAAAATGTTCTGGAAAAATGAATAGTGTCCATCTTGAATTGGAGAATGTGGCCATGTGAAAGTGAGAAACATTCTAGCAAGACTCGAATAGAATTTTTCCCTTAAAATTACTGCTATAAAATCATTGCGATGCTTCACTGACCTGTAAAAAGGAGAATAGGGCCTCTGTCGTTGCTACCACAGGTTCAGAAACTGCACTGTGTAACTTTTAGAGGACGGTAGAAAACCTCCCTTACACTTCTCCTACACTTAGCAAATCTTACCCAGTGTTCCTTTTAAGTGGGTAAGAGACAAAAGCCATTCCTCTACTTGTAACTGTTCATAAATCATTATCATTGATTTCTTGAAGAAAAAGTCATTGCTTAGGATTCCATCGTTACTGTGAAAAACAACTACTAAAATCTTTTGTTTTAATTGTGTTAAGATCACAGACCTCAATGACCGTGACTATGAATATGAAGAGATGATGTCAAAAACAAAATCTGATCTCTAAAATGTATTCAAAGTGTCAAGAAATATTTAAAATACTTATCAATATAGAATGATTCAGAAGATATAACATGATTAGATTTCTGAATCAGCTATGGCTGCGTGTGTAAGAGATGGGCAGCCAAGGCTGATTTAAAAACAGGTGCAATGACAGCTGTCCTTGAAAGCTGTGAGATTCTGAAGCCGAGTGAGAGGATGCCACGCGGATTTGAAAAAGATTGTGGATTCAGAGAAAGTGAAAGGCAGAAATGGAGGAAACATTGAATGAATGGTGACTTCTGTCACATGGACTGGATCTTTGGCGTTGGCGTCATGCCTACATCATTCCTATCATTTCTACAGCCACAGAGCTGAAGAGAGCCTCTATATCGGTAAATATGAAGGTAAAGGCGGCCTGTGTTTGTGGAAAGAAGAAAATACACTGAACACATTGTGTGCTTTGTATACTGAAAGGAAGTGAACAAGGGTTATCAACTCTCACACCCGGGGGTTCAACACATCCTGTTTTGTAGAGAGACAGAGTGAGGAAACCAGTGACCTTAGAGAATCCCCCTATCCACGGATATGTAGACAATAGCTTGAGTTCAGTTTGGTTTGTCAACATCTGATTTACATTTTATGAAGATGAAAAGAAAGGGCCTGTCCAAATAGGGAGGGCATTCTATGGCAAAAATATTAGCGGTACAACAGTGTTTTTTTAGTGTAATGTATTTGTGTAACATTTATCCTAATTTTGTAATTCTATGATAAATATTGAGTTGTATTAAAAATGACAGGTGGATTTTTATTAGAAATAAAAAAAGTAAAACATTAAGTAGTTTGAAAATGGCAAGCAAGAAGTATTTATATGACTTCTATCAAAGACAAAGTATTGCAAAAGCATTTATTGCTTTATTTGTTTCTTGCCAATTAGGTCTCCTTATTAGTACATCGTGACTGGCACAGCCACCCCACCTGCCCAAAGAGGTTGAGCCCCTATATGCGCTCTTACACTCCTGGCTACAAAAGACATCAGTGTTCTGTTTTGGAGTAACATAATTTAAGTAGTTTGCTGGTTTTTGTTTCCTATATTTATTAGGCTTTTACACAAAAGTAACTGTAATGTAAATTATATATATTAATTTGTAAAAACTTTATAATTGTCCATCCATCCATCCATTATCTGTAAGGGCTTATCCAATTTAGGGTCGCGGGGGGTCCAGAGCCTACCTGGAATCATCGGGCGCAAGGCAGGAATACACCCTGGAGGGGACGCCAGTCCTTCACAGGGCACTTTATAATTGTATATGGGAGAAAATGAAGACACCCGCATGAAACAACTAAAGTGTATCCTCTGCTTAATTACATTTCCTGTAGCATAGACCTCACTTTAATTTAAAGGCCAAACTGGATGAGAAATTAAAATGGTGGATTTTGTGTGCACAGGTTTAGGAAAGGAAACTCAGCCAAGCAGGATTTTTTTCATTGTGTGTATGTTTAAAGTCACGGTGCGGTCTTGGACATATTTCCATTCAATATTTAAAAGATAAAATAATAAGGGTGTATCTGCCAAATGTTCACTGACTGGAGAAACATTCAACTGATCAGAGGTGCTGTAAAAAAAAAAAGCCCCAGTGCTGATGGGGAGGAATGAGGCTTTAAAATAGTGACATCATATTTCTGTTTTAATGCAATTTTTGCTGATAATTTTGCTGATATTTATGTATTATATCAGTAATGCTCTTTTTCCCCTCACAATTACATTATACAGTTTAATTTTATTCCACAATACACACACAATAACATACTATAAAAAAAACAACGTTGCCCTAATTTCAGAATATTTTTAATCTGCCAATTCATGATAAAGTGTCATTGTGGTGTTTGAAGATATTCTATGTTGTTTGCATTCATCTGCACTTGCCATTCTTTATGTACAAATGTTTCTTTAAGGGCTTGTATCAATGGTTAATGACCATTTTTCTTGCCATTTGTTTTGTGTCTGTTGTAGGAAGATGAAGTGCCTGAGCTGGAGATTGATGTGGATGAGCTACTGGACCTACCCAGTGACGTGGAGAGAGCTATTAGAGTGAAGGTTCATACCTTTGACACATTGTATTATTCTTTGTCTTCAAAGATCTCAGTGAAAATAATTGCCTCTTAATATACATATCAATGCTGGTTTGACATTTCAACTAGTTTCATGTGAAAACAGTCACACCACATATTGTGACATTCTTGCTTGATCTGGGGGTCCAGAATGACATTTATGCATTTTATTTTGCATTTGTTAACCTTTACTTTAGAATGCAGATTTTAGCAAATAACTCTGCAGGGAAGATGTTTGCCTGATCGAATATGATTTCTTTATCACTGGTTCTTTAAAGCAAACACCAAGTGTCGTGCCCTTATTTACAGGTAGAGCACTTCTAAGTACCGATATCGCTGTGGGTGTGATTTCTTGAAATGACGATTACACTGCACAATGCTATTTTAAATTATTACAAAGCATCAATCACAGATACTGAGTTTTGCTTGTCAGAATTGTTGTCAAATTGAGAAACATTGGAACGCTCACAAATTCTGTACAGCAAAGCTCTATTACTATTGTATGCTGCTTACCAAAGTTTGGGTACATCTTGCCTTTCTGTAAAATATCCATGCTATTATCCTTTTCAAATATAAACTAGACTCTAGATTTTCCACAATGAAAACATGAAAACCTCTCTCACCAGCACACATCCCCAATGAGTGCAATGCAGTTTTTTCCATGTTTAGCGTAAGAATAAGTAGGATAAGAAAGAATGGATGATGGGCAGGAAGTTAACTGAAAACACTTACCAAATTACACAATATTGTCAAAGGTATTCGCTCGTCTGCTTTCGCAGGCATATGAACTTGAGTGACATCACATTCTTAAGGGCTTAATATGATGTCGGCCCACCCTTTACAGCTATAAAAGTGTGCTTATTGGATTTTTTTAAACATTCTTCCAGAAGGGCATTTGTGAGGTCAGACACTGATATTGAGAGAGAAGCCCTTGCTCTGCCCCAGTTTCATCCCAAAGGTGTTCTCTCAGGTTGAGGTACAGGCCAGTCAAGTTCTTCCATAACAAACTCGCTCATTCATGTCTTTATGGACCTTGCTTTGCTCACTGGAACTGGATGGGGCTGTCCCCAAAGTGTTCCCACAAAGTTGGGAGCATGAAATTGTCTAAAATCTCTTGGTATGATGAAGCATTAAGAGTTCCTTTCTGTGGAACTAAGGGGCAGAGCCCAACCCCAGAAAAACAACCCCACACTGTAATCCCCACACAACAAAACTTTGCACTTGGGACAATGCACCAAACCCAGACTTGTCCATCAGATTGTCAGATGAAGAAGCATGATTTGTCACCCCAGTGAACACGTCTCCACTGCTCTAGAGTCCAGAGGCGGCATGCTTTACACCACTGCATCCCATGCTTTGCACTGCACTTGGGGATTTAAGGCTTGGATACAACTACTTGGCCATGGAAATCCATTCCATGAAGCTGTGTATGCACTAATCTGAAGGCCAAATGAGGTCTGTAATGATTTATTTTGCATTAAGTTTCCGACCTCTATGACTATGTAACACAGTATGACACAGCATTGTCATTTTACACGGCCTACCCCTTCATGGCAGAGTTGGCTTCATTCCCAATCGCCTCCACTTTGTTATAATACCATGGAATATTTAATAGCGTGGAAATTTCATGACTGGACTTCTTGTACCGGCGGCATCATATCATAGTACAATGCTGGAATTCACTGAGCTCCTGAGAGCGACCCATTCGTCCACAAATATTTGTAGAAGTAGTCTGCATGCCTAGGTACTGGGTTTTATACTGCTGTGGCCATGGAAGTGAGTGGAACACCTAAATTCAATGATTTGGATGGATGAGTGAATACATTTGGCAATATAGAGTGTCTTAAACACTTTTGTGTAATTGCCCCAGACAGCTGAAAGGTTTTATTGTTCATAAAAGCATATGATTCTCTAATTTTATGCTGCTTTTTCAAGATTTTATAACCCAATGCAGCAGGAATCTATACATTTTAATGTACATAATAAAATGCAAAGAGGCCTGTGTTATCAAGGTACAAACCCTATTTCCAAAAAAGCTGGGACCCTTTCTAAGTCTAATGGGGAAAAATAAAACTGTAAATATTTTTACTTTAATTGAACTGATAAAAGTACAAAGTAGTGATGTCCCGATCAAGTTTATTTTTTGCCCCCGATCCAAGTCTTTTAATATTGAGTTTCTGCCGATACCGAGTCCTGATCTGATACTGAGATTTTCCGAGATAGTGCTGTTACACAGTGCACACTAAGTAAACTCAGCCCAGTGTATCTGCTTGACACTGAATATCTCGCATTAAGACAGAAATTTCCTGCATCCAACTGCTGCTTTTTATTTTAAATAACAAACAAATGATTTTTTTCATTGTCATCAGATGTGTTGAGGGAAAAAAGTAGTTTCTTCAAGACACTGTGGTAAAATAAGTAATGTTTTTTTTTCAGCACTGACCCAATTCTCTCAGCGCAGCCACAAAACAAACCCCTGTAGGCGGGACTGTGACTCCATTGACTGCTGCACTAAATGATAGGCTGCTAAATCTGGCTGCTGATTGGCTTAATAAAAGTGACACATTCTCTGTTTAGTATCTGTCTCTCTCCTCTGGCTGAGGGAAAGCAGCATATCTCAAACAAATAATGGGTTTAATAGTCTCACTTCAAAACGAGTATGGGTCCAAAACCCAACATGGTCCAGCAATGAAAACAACAGTCGGAAAGAAGTATGTTGGCTACGGTGGCCAGCACAGTCAGATCACAGTATTATTTACAAACATGGAGGAACGTCTAGAGGAAACAGAGGATTGGACTTAACATCACGCCCAATAAAGCTGATACAAATCAGTAAAACAATGCAGTGATCCGCCCCGATACCAATGTTGAGATCGGATCCGGACATCCCTATTACAAAGATAATTATTTCAATGACAAACTTATTTAGTAAATACGTATGTAATTATGTAAAATATAGAATGTGACACCTGCAACACACTCAGAAACATTGGGACAAAACAGGAATCCATATATTAATTTTGCACAGAAACATCAGTGAGTGTTTTTGGAAATGTGTTACATTCAGTGGAGTCCAAGTTTTTGCTTGTTTTTGGTAAAACTGGGTTTTCTTTCTTAAATAAAGTTTCAAATGAATTATAGATCTTAGTTTTTATTGCATTTTTAGGAAGTGTCCCAACTTTTCTGGAAATTGGGTTTTGTGTAGTGTCCCAGATATTGTCAGATACTTTCATGTGTAATACAGCTTACCTCAAAATGAACCTGGTCTTGAGTTTGTAATAAAATAGCAAAAAAAAGTGTGTTGTTCCCAAACAGATGGCACAAACATCATGGTTATATGAGAGTACTTAATGTCTCTTACTGAAAACATACCAACAGTGGTTATACATGTGTCAAATGTGCTTGTTTTCCAGATGCTGCTTGTTGACTGTTATAAACCTAACGATGTAAGTCCATTTTGAGAAAGCTCATCTCAACCTAATTTCTTTATATACTTAAAGTTATGTTGAAAATCTGTACTCTACATTGCAAAGCTGCCTTTTAACATCTGAATCATGTGAAATCAAGTGTTTATTATAAAAGCTGCTTATTTCCATTATTTGATAACTTTCTGCAGGACTTTGTGGCTGCGCTGTTGGAGAAGGTGAGAGGAATGCAGAAGCTCAGTACTCCACAGAAGAAGGGGGACATCACCCCATGAGCTGCACCAGCTCTACCACACCTGAACCTGTTATTCCAACCTTGAGTGGTGGAGGCAGGCACTTAGACCCAACCACCACACAACAGTGTCTGTCTGTCTAAACAAAGACAAACAAGGAGTTCAGCCAAGCCAATCTCAGCTGCAGGTTAACCACCCCAACTGTCTTACTTTGTTTCAGTACTGTTTCCTGAATATATTATTCACGTAGAGAGTGTGATAGTGTCCTTTTTTAGGTTAAAAGTACAAGAGAGGAATGTGGAACGGTTGGTGTTATTCAGTTCTGTACGGTAAAACACTAAGTGCCATAGGACATGGCTTAGTGCATCTGTAATTGAGTAGATTAGATTAAGCCTTTTTCCCCCTTTTGTCCTAATATTTTCACTTAATGTCTTTTTTTTTTAAATTTTTTTTACAAGAGCGTGTAACACTTGTTTCAAAATGGGCTAAGGCAGCTATTAGAGACAATTAATTGAGAGGTGGTGTTTTAACTTAAGCGTCTTTGATAGAGGTATTTTGATGTGAAATTGGGGAAGAAGGAACTTAGGGGTTTTGCGTGTTTGAACCATTTTCATTCAGTAGAGTTAAGGGTATAACTGGTAAGATCTTTGCTTAGCGCTCTAGATTCTGAAACTGTAATCCGATTGCTCTTAAACAGAGATGTTTTAATCAAAATATTCGTCTTTGAATTGTAGCAATACCTTGGGAGTGATTTTGCCAATTTTGTTACATTCTTACCAGATTTTTTAAACAAATCTTTACATGTATTATGCAGAACGATGGCCATGTTAAACCTTAAAAAAGACTATGAAGGCAGAGTTACAAAGTTTGACACTAGTGTGTGGCATAGGCTTAGCTCGATGATAAATCAAGTATCGATGTCCAAACCTTTTTGTACATAAAACTTTTATTCAGCTCAACTCAAAAATGAACTTTTTTTGACAAAGAGGAGGTAAACACAGTCCCTGTCTGCTGGAATGAAAAACTGTACTGTATGCACTCTCACAACCAGTTATGTGTAGTAAGGTTCTTTAAGAAAATAAAGAATGGTGCTAAAACATGCTGGGTCCCTAGTGATATGTTTACTATATTCAGTATTATGATTTGAGAATCGATTGTATGGGTACACAACTTAGTGATCGTTTCATGATTAATCTGAATTGTGCTGAGCTTCTGAACAAATCATCTGAAACAGCCACAGTCTCCAAAGCAGCAATAGTGATCCTCCAGCTTCAGTGCTTTTTACAGTCTAGTAGGAGGGTGATCTTACAGCACACTCATTCTGACTGGTTAAGACTGACAAGCAAACTGATCTGTCACTATAAATCAGATCTCCTTTCGATGCTCAACAGCTCTACTTCAAAGATGAGTGTGGCTCCACCTAGGGGAGGAAAAACAAGTTGATTCTCATGGCAATGTGTGTATGCAGCAAGTTCAATATTTCTGGTTGCAGAAATAAACCATGTATCTGATGTCTCTAGTAATGTAGGCAAATGAGAATTGATTTCATTCTTTGGCTATTTGTATAGAGAAGACTCATCCAGTTCCAGCTTCCAGTCCTGTATTTTCTCATTACTAACAGTCAGTTAAACTCTTTATGGACACAACCGGTCAACTATCTGCAAACCTATTTGTCATTGTGAATATTAAGTGATTACAAAATAAAGATCTGGAGGAGACTGGGTTTGGAAATAGGTGTGATCTAGACAAGACATTTTACATATTATTTGTTTCAGCAAACTAAATCTATTTGGGCTTGGAATAATGCCAAGATGTTTAAAGATTTATCACCAAGTGATCAGTACACTTTATTTGTAAAATCTATGTTGCATCTAAAATACATACCTGGAATTTTCGGTGGGGCACCTCTATCCCCATAACCTAAAATGCATAAAGAAAAAAATATTAATACTGATATAACCATTACATAAGATGTTTATATATCATCAAGACTTCAGGTTGTACTTTGTGAAGACGTGTAGGACCCTAAAAGTAAGAAGCCAATGTCTCCTGGCCACACAGAAACAGAATAAGCTTTCTGCCTCACTGCAGATATCCATTTGAGCACTGACCAGCTGCATGTTCAATTACACGCAGGTCCTGTTTAAACCAGATGATCTGGACTAAAGTACAATAAAGTGTGTGAAATTCTTGTTCATTAACTTGCACCGAGGTTTGACATTCCTTTAGTCAGGAGCTTTCAGCCAAAACAGTCCATGTTTAGTCCACGTCCACACAGATCCGGATATTTTTTAATGTGTTTTGTCACATTAAAGTAATTTCATGACTTACATAGTGCACTACACAGGGAGTATGGAGTGTTTTGGGATTAAACACCTGTTTTCCTCTCACGCTTATGGTGTTTTGATGTCTCTCTAACGCCTCTTTTACACGCAAACCCCAAAGAATTTCTAGAGAAACTCCAGAGTATAGGGTCCAGAGATGTCCTGGAGTGGTCGTTCACACATGCAGCTCACAGCCAGAGATTTTCTGCATCAGGCACGTTCTCACCGTGGGAAAGGAAACACGTGCTTTAGGTGTGGCGCAGCGCCTGGTGCTGTGCATTCAGGGAAAAACCCTGGAACATATCCCACGCCATTCTTATGAACTATACACAGAGTCTTTACTCGGGGGGCAAGGAGGATAAAAACCGGACAAGGTCCGTGATGAATATTGCGAGTGGTCGCATTCACACATAAAGCTCCTCCGGTAAAATTCCCGAACATTACCTTGCATGTGTGAAAGGGGCTTAAGTGGTACTGGGGCCCCCTACTGGACAAACATGATATGTCAACTTTTATAGTATTTGTCTGGACAGATCATTTTTGAAAATGAAGAGAGGAAAATCTGTTTTTAAAAACTTCATATCTTTGTGGATGGGGCTTTAGTGCCTTGTACATTTTTTGCCTTGTCTGTTTGTTTTTCTTGCTGAATTTTCACATACTCAAATATCCATCATTAAATAAGATAACTTTCAATACAAATCCTGATTGGCTTTTCGTAGTAAATCATGCACGACAGTTGTAGTTTGCAAATACAGTATAACAAAGAGCTTGTCTGCTGTGTAGCAGTATTTAACCAGATGCAGTAGAGTTTGGGTAAATCCCATTTTTAAACATTATCTTGCCCCTCGAAGCTGAGTTACAGTTGTAGTGTTTATAGTCTTCCCCTTCAAAGAGCTGTGCTTCAGTGGTGCTTTGCTGCCATGCTGTAGTTATATCAGAGAAGAACTGCTAAACCTTAATATAGTTAAATTTAGAGCATCATATGCCTTTTAAAGTGTTTAATAAGTATTTACACTCACTAAATTCTTTGTAATGTGAAGCGGAAATCAGTTGCTTAATCTACTGCTTTTGTTCAAACCTTCTAGTCCCACTTTAAATGCTGCAATAGCCAAAGTCACAACAATGTAATTGCTTCATCATTTAAGGTGGAACTGGAAATTTACAAGCTTACAACTGAGCCTTCTACTAGTGATGTTCTATGCTTTTTATGAAATAAAGGGAAATGATGCATTGAAACTACACTAAACTACAATACTACAAAGCTTATCATAGATTTTAACCAAAGATTAAATACTGGTGTTTGTGGCTTTTTTTTCTTTGCTTGTGCAGCAATCTTGAGGGTGATTCACAAGGAACTCATAACCATTCGTCTGAAGTGTGCCCTGGAAAAATCTCGGTTTAGAGGGGTATCTAGTCCTAGCCCTCTTTCCAACAAAAGCTGAGACATCTTAGCCCTAGGCGATACTAAGAAGTAGGGTTAAGGTTATGCTCTTTGGAATCAATAGATAAGAAAATCTACGCAAATGTAAGTGACATCCACTGTTACTCACCAAGCTCAGATGGAATGACCAGTTTCCTCTTTTCTCCCTCGCACATTCTAAGGAACAAAAAAATAGACATGACACACTGTAAAGCATAGTTCCTTAAAATAACACACTGCATGAACACTTTTCGTGTGTGGGTCTCAAATCCCTAAATGATGACTCCTCAGTTCATCTGTGCTTCAGTCAGTAATCCAGAAATTGATTAAAGCCCACTTTAAGGATTTCTTTAAAATCACTGGGAGATTAGGAGAGAGGAGGCTTCCAGTTAAAGATACTGATGTGCATACCAAGTGGAAGTTTTGTTTATGTATTTATTTAGGTGCAGCATGTGACTAGTGAGAAACAAAGATAGGAGGAGGTACTAAATAAAGTCAGGTTACAATGATACAAGTAACAACTGAGTGAAGGATGTCCATTTGTTATAAACATGTCTGTGGTTCTCTGTCCTCTGGTCTCACATCTGAACTGTTGTACAACTCATGCTTAAACTACTAGACAGTGGAAACAACTACCACAAGCCAACCTCTGTTAAACCTGAACACACTGAACAGAAATAAAATTCAGCTCACCCTAACAGTCCCTGATCCCAGCCTTTAATGACTTGTCCAGTCCCCAGGGTGAAGGTGAAGGGTTGATTCCTGGGTATGCTGCTGTCAAATTCTGTTCCATCCTCCAACTTTCCCTTAAGGCAAAGAAAAAACAACAGTCAGGTATGTAGGGATATGAGGGAATTTTTGAGAAAATGATTAATTAGCTTGACACCTACAGTGTAATGCATGTTCAGTACATCCCCTTTCCGGGACTTGATGGGGCAGTTGTCCACTCTTTTCTTTATTCCAATTTGAAGTTTTTTCTTCTCAGCCCCCTGCACAAAATCTGTGAGGAGGGACATCAGTGTCACAGCTAGCAACAAATACAGCCTCATATCTGAAAACAGAAGAGGGATAAAAGTGATGATTTTGAATAATATATTGTGACATTTAAACTGTGGTTATTTTCTGTAAACTAAAATCTGGGCCACGTGCATTTTATTCTGTTTGAGGCTTGACCACATTCTGTATTTTACTACCAGTTAGTACCCAGAATGAATTTTTGGATCATTCTGAGCTGTCAAACCCATATACAGACAGTTCCTATATTTAGGTATAATAGTTCCTACAAGTTACATGCTGTGTTAACTTTTCCTGCTTAAAAGTAACAATTACTCATCTTCTCCAGTGATTCACTCATGTTGTTGAACAGCTTGGAGAACATTAAGTTGACTCCTAAAGGATGTGTTGCATTCAGCACCTGTCCATGGCCACCCTCCCATGTGAATCTACTCTAGGGGCAGAAACTGGTTCCTTCAGGGACTTAATTGGCTCTTCGTGCAAAACATAATGATTCCTTAAATAGTTTGCTACTCTTGTGTTAAAATGATGTGTTTTTAAAATGTATTAAGACAACAGTTTTGACAAATGTGGACTATGATTAAAACTACATCCCTTGAATCTCTGCCCTTTCTCTAAATAAAAATGTCTTTCAGAGACTGCACAGGGAAAAGCAGATTTACTGAGCACCGCTTTCACTGACGTGTCGTTAAACGTTAACAAAACCGCGGCTTTTGCTCATTGGTGGACTTCGTGTTATAATCAAACATCTCGAAATGTATTTAATTGACAGAAGTCAGGTTCAAATATTGAACAAATAATGTTTCTGAACTCTGAACTTGTGAAAATGGAAGCTGGTAGTAGCAAACATAACGCGTTCATAAACTAAAATGAATAAAAATTAGATAATTCCAGAAGGGAACCAGGCCCCAGGAAATGTGAAAGTACAAATCTATAACGTTAATACAAAGTCAAAATATTTATAGAAATCCTACAACACTAAGGCCGTGCTTGGTAAAACTATTAAAAAGCAAATGTACCACCCGACACTTCACAAATGTACACTATCAAATACCGACTACATCGAGTTAAATAGTGCGTCTTCTACATTTGTAATAACAGAGATAATAATTATCAGAGATACATTATCAGAAATATCTCATAACAATTGGCCTTATTTTAACCCTTTCTCTTTACTTGATAGGTCTGTGATGAGCTAGTCACACCAAGCTAACTGTAGCTGAACGAAAAGCCATAGGAATACAGGAATTCTCTCTTTGAGACACAGTCGAATAACGTTATTTCCAAGAGAGCAGATAATTTAGAGTTTTTTCGGTGCAGTGCGTTACCTTCTGTTTGAATGTGGTGCTCAGTGTGGCAGTTTTAACAATCTCTGATTAAAGAACTGTAAAGCACAGTTGTGAATCCAGAAACAGCAAGACACATTCTTAAATAATGCTCGATACACTAGCTGGTAAAAATAAATTGCTGAACTTTAAAATTTGTTGAGACAACAATGTAGTTTAGCTAAATATTAAAACCGCAGCTCTATATATTGAACATATTAAACATTGCATTATTACTGATTGTTAATATTGCAAATACAAATATATACATATAAATATATTGTTTATAATTATAAATAAACAAAAATAAAATTGAGTAAAAATGATAGACAAATATACATGCAATGTTTATAATAATAATAATAATAATAATAATAATAATATATTAAAACAATTTGTCATTTTGGGACTTTTAATATAGCGTTTTTTTTCGTGTGTTATTGTTGCCGTGGTTGCTGGATGTGACTGCAGGTAACTGAGTGTCCGGCTGGAGGCGCTGTTTCTCTGTTAATGTTTTGTTTCATGTCTCTGCTCTGTGTCCGCTGCCTGAGGTCAATAAAGTACAGTAAATATAAAAGTCGGTATTCATTCATTTTGTGTTACCGCTTCATCATTTTAAGATATATTTTCTACACATACAGGGAATAATTCATGTTTTTAAAGATCCGGGCAAATTAGTGCAGCACACAAAGACATACTGTTCTTCTTTCATACGCAAACACTCCAGCTCCGGGTAAATCGGGATTTATTAAAGGTACAGAGGTTGCAAAGCCGTTTTTTTTTTATCTCAGCCTACAGTAACACATTATAATATATTCAGAGACGGTATTGAGCCTCCGCTCTGAAAAAGAGTAATATCTCCTCTGACATATTCATATTTTTAAATCCCATGAGTCAAGCTTTTTTCCGAGGGAGTTTGGACTAAGGGCGTTTGGTCTGAAGCCTTTTTTTTAGGAGGGAGACTGGTCTGAAGCCTTTTTTTTCTAAGGGCGTTTGCTCTGAAGCCTGATGTTTAATTACACGAGTTCTGAGACATGACGATGGTTTTCCCGAGACTTGAAGTCGTTTCCTACGAGGAACGATGCCTTCTTGTTCAATGCCTGAGTACTGACACTGACGCCTGAGGATGTCCTAAAATGTACACCGTAGTACGGCCATTTGTGGCTGCAAAAAAAGCAAAAGCACACATTAAATATCTAGGCTGTAAAACAGTGCCCTAATCACAAGAGAGAGCACTTACTTGGGTTTCTACCATTGTGAAGCCTGAAACCATAATGCACACAGCAAAGTAGTGTACAACTGATTTACTCTAGTGGATAAAGGATACCCATAATACACTAGTAATAGTTTGACCTGAAAATTCACACATTTATCTAAGGAGGGCTACACAGAGCAGCAATAGAAAACTCTACACAAACCTGTTAGTGGAGTTATTTAAAAAAAAATAATAATAAAAATAAAAAGTTTTTCAAAGTATAAGCACACTCACCAAGTTTAGAGGTAAGTCACTTGTTCACGGACCTGATATTAAGGATAGTTTAGAGGATAAAACACTGGTACAGGTAAACTAAGAATTCTTCATAATATACAAATTAATGTAATTTATACAGAACCACCACGATTAAGAAAACCTTCCTTGTATCTTCATTCATTATCCATTTTCTCAGCTCTATACAGAAGCACTTTCTAGTTCTACAATTACAGACAGTAGTCCACGTGTTTCTATGCATAGTTTCTTATCCCCATTTCACCTTGCTGTTCAGTGGTCAGGAACCCTCAGAACACAACCACAGAGCATATTTGATTTGGTCGGTGGATCATTTAGTGTTGTAGTGACACTCATGTTGTGGTGGCATGTTAGTGTGTGTTACGCTCGTATGTGTGAATCAGACACAGCAGTGCTACTGGAATTTTTTAAAGCCCTCTGTATTATTGCTGCACTGGGAAATGTCCACCAGCCAAAAATATCCAGCCAACAGGGTCCTGTCTCCACCGACAAAAGACTAGTGGACGATGAAAACAAACCATGCAGCAAAAGATGCGCTTCTGTCTCTTACTTCTTACATCTGGAAGGTGGCCCAACGAGGTAGATGTGTCATAGAGTGGGCATCAGAGTGGAAAGTGACCGGACACAGTTTATAAAAAAACTTGAGCAGCACTGCTGTGTCTGATCCATTTAGTGGTTATTTAATGAAAAATTGCTTTTGTGGGACATTTCGGGTACAGTGAGGAGATCTTCATACATGCACCTGAATGTACTGAAATCATAATAAATAGCAGCCTCTACAAATCTCCAGTGAACACCCAAACATAGCCTTAGTGCATTGGAGGGTAGAGTTATGTTATGACACTGATACAGTCTCACTAAAATCATATTACATTTTCAACGTTTATGGCAGCATTAATACACATCTCAATAGATAAAGAGAGAGATACATAGACAGATACCCACATGAGGTGACATTTCTCATCGTTCTGTACACTCTTGAATTCAGTTCTCTATAATAGTGCACTATATAGTGAATAATGTAGGGAATAGTAAGGAGCCCATAAAGGTAATGTGTAATGACTTGAATATTTTTTTTTCTAATAAATTATCTGGAGATAATAGGGAAATCTTAAGCTCACTGCCCGTGCTGACAGTCAATTCAGCACCAATCCATAGTTCGTGTAGTATTGTTCATACATTCCATCCTCTAGCATTCTGAAGTGCCATTGAAACTGAAACTGAACTGGTTATATGCAGGTTATTTACAAGTTGTCTGGCTGAAACACATTTTAAATGGCGCTCTGATACTGTGTCAGTTGGTTAAAACATTGCATTTCAGGCTGAGTTTAAAATACAATGTTACACAGTGGTCAGTTTTCACTAAAGTAGTGTAAATGATCAGCACCCTAAAGAACAGTGGGTTTTGGGAGATAATAGTGAATGACCAGAATGGTTAAATCATTTTCTCTGTTATTGTCTTTAAAAACACCTGAGTATATTTTGGTCTCTATCTCTATCTATAATTATCTTGGAATAATTAATTTGAGAAAAAAAATCCTAAGTTATTTGACTATTTTTTTTCTTTCCTATGTGTTCAGAAGAATAATGAATAAAGGGCCATTGCAAACAATAAAACACAAAAAGCACCAGGAAATGTGGGCCTGAATTAATAAGGACAGCGCGTGTATGTTTGTACAACCGGCTCTAAATACATCATCACGTGAAATCAGACACTCATGAGAAAGCCATTACTCTTAGCCTTAATTTCAGTGTTAATCCCTCAGTGTTTATTGTTCTTATAGGTTTGCTGTTGAGAAGATGTGTGTTTGGGGAATAAGAAAACTCAGAACAAATATATAATGCTTAGTGAGGCACAGGGAACAGAAAAGACAGAAATCACTTGGCACAGACACCAAATAGTGATGCAGACACTCACGGATTATACTCCAATCTTGTATATTAGTTACACTGATAATATTAAGCGAGGTATCAGCTGTAACAGCTAGTATTCTCTTCATACAAAAAATATGACCAGCCCAAAGCACTTATTACTTACAAACAGAAGTAAATGCCATCAAATTTTAGTGTTATTTATGTCTGCATACATGCATCACTATTTGGTATCATTGCCATGTGGCTCCTGTCTTTTCTGTTCACTTTGCTTCACCAAATATTAAATAGAAATTAAAGTAAAAAACAGAGTAGGATCCTGTGTTCCACTTTGTCAAAGTTTCTGTCCTCCATGGTTCTAGTTCTGACCATATGGCTCCCAAAATAGCAAGTAATTCAAGTCATTTTGGAGCATTTTTGTTGCTCAGTGCAGTGTGAAATTTTCAGTGTGAAGGACAGCTGCTGTGCTCAAATGATGTGGTAAACTAAGAATTGACCAAAATGGATATACTTTTTTGTCATTAAACAGCAACAATATACTTCCAGTGTTTCGCGTATAAAATTTTGAACAGGCAATATTGGGTAGATTATACAGCTGAGTTTTAGGAAAAGAAAAAAGAAAAAAAAGAGAATAAAGTCAGAATTCTGAGAATAATGTTGCAAAAATTCAGAGAAAACATATTTAGAAAAATACTGCTTGGATTATATTTATTATAATATTTAACATATATAACATATAACAGTCAGACTCACAGTCTATGAGCCATAAAGTGAGTTGTGAAAGAATCAGTCAAGTGAACACAATGATTTATAAGTGCATCCACATTACATGACAACTAACCCCGTTAGTGCAGCCACTGACTGCAATGCGTACTTTAGTTTATCGAGTCCATAATCCATAACGTGATGGAGCCTCATGGGCACGCCGTAGTTCCACTCCCTCTAGATTATAATTTTCATGATCATTAATTTTATCATGTGAAACCACATGCTGTCTTATAAATAAATAGGTTCTTGCATAGATTCAGCATTTAAATATTTATTCCTGAAATAGTATGACTTCAGCAATACGTTGTATTCCTCAATTACACTGTTGCTGCGTCTGCCTCATTATACCTGCAGTGAATTATTCTTTTTTATTTTTTCAATGCCATGGCCATAAAATTCAGTCGTGAGATTAGCTTCATTCATTCATTGTAACCTCTTATCCAGTTCAGGGTCGCAGTGGATCCGGAGCCTACCCGGAATCACTGGGGCAATCACAGGAACACACCCTGGAGGGGGCGCCAGACCTTCACAGGGCAACACACACTCATACCTATGGACATTTGTGTAGCCAATCCACCTACCTACACTGTGTTTTTGGACCGTGGAAGGAAACACTCTGTGACACAGGTAGAACACACCAAACTCCTCACAGACAGTCACCAGGAGCGGGACTTGAACCCACAACCTCCAGATCCCTGCTGTGAGTCTGCGACTCTACCTGCTGCACCATCATGCTGCCAGATTAGCTTCAATTTATACTGAAATTATAGATTTTTATAGAAAAGTATTGTTACTTAATTAAAGTAAATTCAGTCAAAAATTACTTCCCAAAAATACTTGAATGGAAAAAAAAAATATTGTCTCTAACCACTGAATAATAGAAAGAGCTGCAGGACTCTTTATGCATCCAGCATCTGCAGTTAAATCCATAATTGTTCATACCCATGCCAATTTTATGTTTGTAATATATATATATATTTTGGGGCAGGGGGTTGTTTTTTTGTCTGTTTGTTTGTTTGGCAGTAGTTTTCTTCTGGCTGGTAACATTAATAAGAGACAGATGATGGTTGTGCTAGTGATGGTAATGATACATTTAAAAAAAACAACTTTTTTTTGTATATTAAAAATGTCATATTTATTCATTTTCCAACTCAATAATTAATTGTTTATTTCCCATCACAGCCATCATTATAATCTTATAATCACTAACAATGATTATCCTGTCTCAGCTGGGATGGATTTTAGACCATTTCTCTATTTGTGACCATCTCCAAGTCTTTGAGAAAGGAAAAATTCTTTTTAATTAACTTTTTTTAATTCTCTGCACAGATTTTTGCTGTGATTCAGAGTTGGACCTTGGCTGGGCAACTTTAAATGTTGACATTGTTTTCTGTTTTTTAAACACTTCCTTGTTGGCCATAGTGATGTTGGAAGGTCCAATGATGCCCAAGGCCCAAGTTTTCTGCAATCGTTTTCTTCAATATCCTAATGTAGTCCTCTTTTCTCGCAAGGCCATTTAGTTTGACAAGGTTGCTTGGCCCACTGCCCGAAAAACACCCTCAAATCATTACATTCCCAGAACCAAGTTTGACCGTGAGAATGGACTTATTTTTAGAATTTTTCCTTCACCTAATGAAAGCCACGTTCCTGTGTACAAACAACTCCTTTTGTGGCTCATCTTTGTTTGTCACTGATTCTGTGATCAGATGAGATGAATGGAATTGTTTGGAGTGGCTATATTTTTAAGTGGTCCCCCCCAGGTTTCAGACCTTAATATAATTGAGAATTAGAGACTTAAAGATTAGAATGACGAAGAATTCAAACCCCAAAGACCTGGAGATAGTTGCAAGGAGTGGTCAGACATTCCAAAATGCTTCTTAGCAGTGATATAACTAACAGTGAAAATGTATAACTCTAGAACATTCTTTTTTGCCTTACAAAAACAACTTTCTGTAAAGCAGGAATACATATTTTGGTCAAGTTGTGCTTATTAGTCTTTATTGATATCTATCACAGGTTTACTTACTATTGTTTCACAATGGGGTTTGTAATTTCAACATGGATGTCTAACATGATTGTTTTTAATTAAACATAAAAAGCACATTATATTATTCAAGATAAATGTGTGTTGTCATTTAATAAAAATATTATCACAACATTTTTGATATATAGAGCAGTGGTATGCTCAGTTTTGATGCGCTCTGTATGTAGCAGGCTGGAACAGATTTGGGGAAACTGATATTTGAAAAAACAAATTTATACAACATAGCAACATATTAGACCCAGGTCAGGGACAGAACAGAAGCTATTCTTCAGTGGGTGTGTGAGTTGGTTTAAATGGGTCTGCTCTAAGTGACAGGAAGAGGGCTGCTGTCAGCAGTGGGATGAGCTTTTCTCATGGCCACTCCTGAGGGGAATGAGTGTACCAGCTCTGATCCTGAGTCATTGGACACACACTCATACAGAGATTCTCCCCTTCCACAGCTGGACATGCTACATAAACCTGTCCACACATCAGTCTCCTTTATCACAAACAGCAGACCCGATAAACCCAAATATCAACCAAACAGACCAGAATACACTCATTATCACTATATTAACCCAACCCTTACAAAAACACTGACCAGAAAACACCCATTATCTCTTCTTTAACACAAAACACTCCCAAATTCTGGGAGGAAAAAAGGGCAACGGTTACCTGTTCTTTGCCAAATAATGAACCCACATCTCTCTGCACTGTTAAATCTCAGATTTGGCCAGATACTGACCATGCTTTTCCATCAGTCAGCATTATGCCTGTCAGCTTCAGCACATTATATATATATAAGTTTAAACATTTAATAAATTAACCACAACCAGAGTCTCTTTTTATACTTTAATAATAATGTGGTGTTTACTTTAACATGTGAAATTCACATTCTCAGGTCTGAGCTTATTTCCCTTGATAATTTCAGTAAGTTCTCTGATACTTTTACTATTGGACAAAATTAGGTAATTTTTGCACTTTCTATCTCTGTTACAAATGGTTACTAATGACTTTTAAAGTGTTCACAACATAATTAATTATGAATTAATAAATAGGCTTTTAAACCATTTATAAACCTTTATTATAACCTTAAGTGTAGTCAAACCAACAAATTATCTATAATTTAACAATTGAAAATTACACTGTGACTGATAACTTGACTAAATTCCTATAAATAGATAATTAATAAATGTTTAATGTTGGTGTATGTCTGCAGCTGTCACACCACTCCATGGTCATGGCGCTGTGGCTTGGAGCCCCACTCTAGGTCACTGTCTGTGAGGAGTTTGGTGTGTTCTCGTGTCCGTGTGGGTTTCTTCAAGGCGCTTCTATGTCCTCCCCAGACTGGCTACTCAAAAGATATCCATAGGTGAATGTGTGAGTATGTGTTGCCGTGCAAGGGACAGGCTCCGCACCCACCACAATTTGGACTGGATAAACGGTTACAGACAATGAACAAATTATTCTTACTGTTTCCAAAATATGTAAAATGTTGAATAAAACATCAAAGAGTACCTGTCGTTCTCTAGTTTACAGTATGTAAACGATGTGTTATACAGGTCGACCTAGGTAACATTTAAATTAAGGGGACTGATTGTATTTACATGTAGTGGAATGGAGAGAACAATAAATAAATCCCAAGATCATATAGGGGAAAGATTTGCATGTTGTGTAATACTGTGTAAGTTAACAGTTTGGTGATTTAGCCCTTGTCAGTATTACACTGGAGAAGCCAAGGGAACACAGAGGAGTGTTGTATCTTGTGATTATGATGAGGATTATGATGATGTATTATTCTGTAATACTTATACCAAACACTTCAGCTACAAGAGCAGGTCTGGAAAGATGACCCTTATGGTACTCCAGCAGATCTTGTGGCAAATGACTAATTAAGTGTTGGAGTGGGCCATGCTGTGAATCTTAATGATGAGAGTTCTGGCAGGGAGGATTTCACAGTATTACATGGAAAATGAGGAAGGGAATCAACCCATTAACAGCAAATGTAGCTTGTTTGAAATAAGCTAGATGTGCTTCCAGGGGATTTATGTGTGTTTTGACAGTGAATAATAGAAGGGTTGAGGGAAACATTGAACAGAATTGTCAAATGTTTGAGCCTTTTTCGCCACTATAGAGAGGAACTGCCATAAATTATTATGGACAAATTTCCAGAATGTGAACAAGTCAAGGCAAATGGAAATATGACAAAGCAGCAGAACCGAAGACGAACATTGGCCTCACAAGTGGAAAATTTAGATGAAACTGGTCTTCCATACGTAAATGTCAATATTAGATATTTTTGATATATTAAATTTAAAGGGCTTTATAGAACTGGCCAATTTTTAAATGAATCAAAAAGCTTCACAAAAAAAAAAGGTTTGTATACTGATTTTAGATGGATACATGTTTTGCCATTAGAATTCATTCATTTATTCATTCATTATCTGTAACCGCTTATCCAGTTCAGGGTCGCGGTGGATCCGGAGCCTACCCGGAATCACTGGGGCAATCACAGGAACACACCCTGGAGGGGGCGCCAGTCCTTCACAGGGCAACACACACTCATACCTATGGACACTTGTGTAACCAATCCACCTACCTACACTGTGTTTTTGGACCGTGGAAGGAAACCCACGCAGACACAGGGAGAACACACCAACTCCTCACTGACAGTCACCAAGAATGAGAATCGAACCCATAACCTCCAGGCCCCTGGAGCTGTGTGACTGCGACACTACCTGCTGCGCCACCGTGCCGCCCTGCCATTAAAATATTCATGCTAAATTAAAATGGAACCATATACGCTGAATAAATACAAAGAAAAGTTTGCTGGAGATTAGATTTCTCTTTAGAAAACACTCAGAATCTTCTTCAGCACAACTCAATTTAGCTTGGCTTTTTCTGATTGGACGGCTACATAGGTTTGGAGAAAACAGCAAGGTGGGCAGAAAAGTTTGTCGACACAACAAAACGCAGCACAGTGATCTATAAAGTGGAAGGTGAGGGAGCTCAGAGCAATCAAACCTGTCTGCAGCAGAACAGCCCACATCCACGTGAGCCTCTCGCTCTTAATGCACCGTGACCTTTTGTCGTGAGAGGGAGCACATGCTGAGAGCCACACACGAATCAAAGAGTAAAAACAAAGTACACAAATTGGCCCTCACGCTCACACTGAGAAAATTAAGCCAACGGGTGTCCATTCAAGGCACACAAATGAAGCAAATTAGCTATTTGCCCTCCATTGAACACAAGCAGCTCATTACAAGTTGTGCTGCTGTGTTCAAAAGGCCACCAGTCCTCCAACAGACCCTCCCTCTACAAAACCACAAGTCAATCATTAAGTTATAACATACACAGGGACTCGAGTGGCACAGCAGTCTAAGCACTGTGGCCGCTCATCAGAAGATCACCAGTTCAATCCCCAGACGTGCCTCAGCTTTCCAAAGCTGAGAGTCCTAAGTGCACAGATGGCTTCACACTTGACTTGTGTAATGACATGCACTGAAGCCAGGTGAAGAAGAGGTGCTGGGTGGTTGTGGAGGGCATGTGAGGAGAGCAAAGCACAGACACAACATACAGACCACCAGCAAACACAGCAGGACTGCTATTTTCAAATTACTGCTGTTATAAGCTTGGTACCATGCACCAATCGCTAAGAGTACATTTGTTTTATTTAATAAAAATTGTTCTAATAAAAAATCAGATTCAAACCTCATCACTGAAATAATCAGATTTCATGTGGCTGTTTTTTTGTCATTTGACGGTGGGAGTCTCATACCCCATGCTATGTCTCATTCTATGACAGCAGTTTGGGCTTCATGTGACCACGGACATTGATTTGGTGACTTCACTTGCGATGTGATGATTTAAGAAACGAATTGACCTGCAGTGTGAACGCGGCATTTGAGCTCAGTGAAAGAACTGGAGCAGAGAGAGATTATATCTTTTGCTTGAAGCTAACTGTTTGGGTATGAGCAAGAAACTACCAACATGAAACGCATCTGAGAAGAAGAATCACCTTTGTTGATCCCGTTAGGGAAACGGCTTCTCTGTATTTAATCCATCTGTGGTGATGAATACACAAACACAGCACCAGATCACCACCACACACATACACACCCAGAACAGCAGGCCACCAACCACCATGGCGCCCAGGGAGCTGTTGGGTGTTAGGTGACTTGTTCAAGGGCACCTCAGCCATGCATGATTTTATTTTTTCATGCCTGTGTTGTGAATTGAACTGGTGACCCTCACGCTTGCTCCTCTAACCTTAAGGCCACAGCTGCCCCATGTATAAATAATATATTATATTTGAAGCATAAAACTGATTATTATCTTTAATTCATCCTGGTAGATATTCGTGGCTGTTTGGTGTCATCTATATTAATTTATGTAAAGTTGTGGCTAAATGATGCTTCCCTAAAAACAGCTATTTGTTATGCTTTGAATTTCGCGTTATTTTTTATTTTACAAAATCTACAATATCAATATTTTCATATTCTCTTGCAACCTTTGGGATGCAGACATTTTCTCTCTTGATTGAGAATGAGACGCTGAGATGGATAGACATGCAGACGGCACACACAGGTAGGAGGAAGGCCCAGAGTGTGGGACAGTGAGAGAGAGAGAGATTCACAGCAGTCTCACACACAGCACCAGGACAGGAGATTTAAAAATCAGAAAGAGAAAGGAGAGAGTGAGCGAAAGAGAACAAACAGACAAGGCTTTTTGAATAAGAGAATGTGTTCAGAGTGTGCTGCTATTGATCATGGCTTGGTTTAAACTCACTGATCTCAGAAGCACGATGCACTGCTGCAGGAATGGTCCTCGCTTTACTTAGAGGTCATGAATATTTGAAAAACTGACACTGGGGCATTACACAGTGGCAGAGTTACATTTTGAATATTCATGTCTAATTCATCAGCAGGTGCTACTCTGTGTGTGTGTGTGAGAAAGAGAGATAGTATATATAGAAGGAGACTTCTTGTTGGAATGTAATGTTAAATGTACAGATCTCTTCTTATGCAGGTTGCGATGGGTTTAAAAACAACCCACATTCACTCCCTTTACAGAGCACCAGTTCATCACAGGGTTTCGTACACCCATGTAGACACAGGGAGAACACATTGAACTCCCCTTGGTGACTTGTATATTATTATAGATGCAACTTTACAACAGGATTTGGTCAGAAACATCCAGCCTCCACAGTCCAGTGTTAACTTCACTATACAACTACACCCTTAAAGTAATTTTTTACAGACACTCCAAAGGGCTATGGATTTGCATATCTTTTCTGGGATTAGTTTTACATGAGCCTTTGATGTGTTCATTTTTTGCAGCATAACAAATGTTAACATGAGAAGAAAAATCCAGTTTTCTTGATATTGTGATAAAATTATGTTTAAAAACATTTGTTATATTAAAATAAGCAATATGAGATTTCAATAAATATTAACAAGTTATAAAAAAAAAAAAAAATTAAGCCAGTGGCAGATAGGTGCTTGACTAGAAGCTCTAAGCAATGCAATGCTATTCATACATAACTCAATGCTATTCATTATTGAATCATTATTGCAGATTCAGAAACATAAATCAAATGGCAAAAGATCCTTTTCTTTTGGTCTTGTGTCAGTGATTCTTCTGGTTGGAAAATAAGTTTTATCCAAGGGTTATATATATATTTGCAGGGCCAACATACAACCCTTGGACATATTCCAACCAGACGAAACACTGTCCAAAGATCAAAAGCAAAGGATATCCTGCCATTTTATTTATGCTTTTGATGAGACCAGTTGGGTTAAACAAAAGGCCAGTACGGGCCGCCAACCTGTAAACGCAAAATTATTAGAAACATTTGACACCCTACTGAGGGCACATATTGGCCATATACAGAGTATTACTGTGCTGCCCACATTTATTCTATATATTCAACCCACCTGAGGGCCACTTAACAGCCCATGTACCAACCCACCCAGAACGCATGCCCATCTCGAACCCAGCTGGCTCATGTTCACCCCAAGTGGTCCTCACTAAGGTGTGCTAGCAAGGTTCCTAGAAGAGTCCAGGCCGTTACTGTAGGAAGATGTGATAGAATCCCTAATCATAGCCTTCATTTCAGAGAAAATTGGGAAGAGCAGATTTATTTATTTATTTATTTTTGGCCACATAATGTGGAAGATTAGATTTGATTCCAAGTAAATGATCTGTTCATCATGAAGTTCACACCATGTAAAAGGCAGGGGGTAAAAAAAAAAAACACCCTGAAGCTTGTGGGGTTTTGTATTGACAGCAGGAAGTGCATTAGGAATAACACACTGAATAATGGTGTGACAAACAACAAACAGATTTAAAGGCTTTGGCAACTCTGGAACTTAATATAGTCATGCCAGTAAGGCTTTAAAGTCGAGTTGGGAGAAGAAAGAGGAGGATGAAGGAGGATAGAGGGGGTTAGGAGATAAAAGCGAGTGGGGCTGCTACGACAAGCTCGGGTTAGAGACATTGATTTGAACATTCACTGATAAAAAGTGACAAAGTGAGTGGCAGCAGAGAGAAGAACTGACTCTAATGCTTAAATGCTGAAGTAGTGTGACTTAAATGTAGATATAAACCTCTCCACACTCAGTGTGTTATATTTCACTATTTAAGCACCTGATGTGACACAAATGCACTTTCTACATCTGCTTTACATCATTTAACAATCAAAGCCTGACTCACTTTTCCTCCATTCCACTCCCTCCTCTTATCGAACATGCTTCACTTTCATAGTTCCATCAACCTACACCCGTCATCCAGAGCCCAAGTGAGGCCCCTGGAAACATGCTCATCTCATGAGTGAATTAAGCTATTTTACAGGTGTGTACAGGTTTCTATGCTCTTTAGTGATAAGCATGAAACTAAATGGGATCCTCTGAAGCACCTTTGAATGAAAGATCACCACACTCAAAGCCAAGTGTTGGCCAGAGGGGTATAAAGTTTCAATCTGTGGAGCAGTGGTACTGCTTTCTCTGGAGTGATGGAATTTGTTTGAGATTATGGAAAAGCAATTACTGAGTATTGGTGCACAAACTCACTCATGTCCTGAGGGCTAAATGCCATCAGGTCCTCACAGCAATGTTCCAACATCTAGCTATGATCTTCTCAGTAAAACTGCAGCAATACTTACTGCAGCAAAGGCAACACACTCCCTATTAATAGCCCTGATATTAGAAATGTTGGATGACAGGCTGTCCACAAATTTTTGGCCTTAAGGGCAAAGCAACAAAAGCAGCCTGTTAAACTGTAAGAGATGAAAAGTTATGTATGAGGTTGTTGCATAAAACCACACAAAACTCCTGTGAGTTTTAAGGAATAAAATTGGGGGAAAAAAAGTTTATGACCTCTTTAAAAATGACTGCTCTTATTACCTTTAAAACCACTATTTTGTAGATGCACGGTTTTGTTAGTGCAATGGTAAACAATGATTCAGTGAAGGAGAAGTGCTGACTAGGCCCGGATTTGCTACAAGCAGCACAAAGTTGTGCTTTATTACAGCAGTGACAGCATATCTTCTCATTGGCCACTCCTATGCATCTGTCACTAATAACGCCACACACATAGAGGTTGTCTTGTACAGTACAGAGAAGTGGCCCATTCAGTATCACCAACAGTCCCTGTTTGGCCATTTATATTTCCTGTTATTATTTCTAACTTGGTGATTCATGTCTTGGCCTACACAAACACACTTTACAGCTGTCCATGGTTAAGGGCAATGGGAAGCTGACAGTAAATCAATAGGTCCCTGTACGTTCAGAGTGCTGGCCCAGGCTTCATCCACTGATCACTCCAATCTTTGATGAATCCCACACAGTGAGCTGTGCACTTCTGACTCATAAATAGCAGTTTATTTTTAAATAAATATATGTTTTTTTATATTCTTATATTACTCCCATCAACATTTATTCAGATGCCCTTATCCAGTGGTGCACAACTCCAGTTCTGGAGGACCAGTATCCAGTAAAGCTTGGTGATTCCTTCGCTCACACACACCTGATTCAACTCATCTGTTAATTGACAGGTTTAAGGGTTGTGTTTTAGCAGAGGAATCACCAAACTTTGCTGGACACCAGCCCTCAAGGACCGGAGTTGTGCACCCCTGCCCTTATCTAATCACCTTGTGTGACATGTGTAGTTTTCTATTTAAAAAAAAAAATCATATATGATTCACACAAAAAACTCACTCCCAACGTTTAAAGAAAAATGATGAGACCTGAGAAAGCAGTGTGTTATTCTCCTTTTATTTCTGTTCCCAATGATAAGACCATGATGTTATGGTGAATTAGTATCTGCACATCTTCTAACTCTTTTACAGTTCCCTTTATCAAAATATTTAAAAAGAGAAATAACTTCACAGAAAATAGATATGAGATAAACACTATCATTTCCTGCAAAGCCTGTAAGATTAGTTCCACTCCACTCCAGCATGATCCCAATTATTAATGCATACATTTCTAAATTCTAGCACATTACACTTTAGCTTGAACAAGTTCGAATTCAGAAACAAGATTTAAAAATGTCACGAGAATTAAAATGCTTGACAGAGCATTCACTATGTAAACAGCAGGTACTTACATTGGCAAGCAAAGTTCATGTATCACCTGGGAAAGCATTTAAGACACTGATGTATTTCTACCACCTCCATTTACACAAAAAAAGCCTGGACATGTTTAGCTCAAAAATCCTGGGCAGTAATAATGAATGACACAGAAGACCTGGTAGGTGAGTGTGGTTGTCACAAATGAAAACACAGATTACCTCAAGTGCTTTTGAGACTTCACGTCTCACAAGAACCAAAACAAATCCCCAAAATCCCCTTTTGCAAGATGTGATAAAACATGTGGAACTGCATCTCCTGGTTTCAAATGTAAACAAGATTTAATGCAGTGGCCATGTGAAAGGGTTTGCCACAAGGGCACTGCTGTACAAACTACAGAAGAATAACTGCTGCGCGACCGCCTCAATAGCACTGATTTGAGGTGGTCGCTTCAGTTAAATATCCACTAGAGTGCAGTTACAAAACAGTGAAAGAAATACTGATTCTAATGTAGGAACAATTTGCAGCTTGTGCTTTGTGTTTCTGAACTACAATTCAAGTGATCTACCTGGCTTTTCTGTATCATTAAGAGCTTATGGGAGAAAAATATAATCAAATCTGTTTTTCATCCAAACTAGCAAAGCTGCCCAGAAGTTTTCTAATGGATTACAGATACAGCGCTGTTCAAGCATTCAAGTGTTAAGTGCTTTCAGCAGCCTGCTCTTACAAGTCTCACATGGATATTATTCATGTCTACAAAAGACACCACTTCAAACGAGAGAGCTCCACTGTCAGCACTCTGTTGTGCAAAGGAACAGGAAAGAACGCCGAGGAACATGGCTCCTCAGGCCATGATCCAAGGCTCGGGCAGCCTACAACAGGGAGGAATGTAACAAGAGCGATGAGATACATTTATGTTCAAGGGACAAATTGGAACAGTGACATGAGAAAGAGGTTTCTCTCTATTGCTCTGCTCTGATTGGATAAGCTGGGACGCTCCCTGGGTTCCGTAGACAATACTGAACAAGTCTAATCATCAATCCTCATTGTGATCAGTGGAGCTTGGCCAAGTCTGCCCCAGTGACTAGAGAGCTGTACTTCAACTCAGTGTAATGCACACTAGGAGACCACAGTCAGTGGATCAGGCTGTAAGTGCTAACGTGACTGTCTCTATTTACCTCCTGAGTGTGGCCTTGTGATTTAAGGTTGCTTTCTTGTCAAGTTAATGTTACTTTGGGGTCACATCTGCATTGTGAATGGTTTAACTTCTTGAAAGGCTGAAAAAGGGGACTGAAAAACCCCAAACAAACACAGATTAAATGAACACTGAGCTCAAGATCAAGATTTTGGTTAATTCAGCATTTTAGTGAAAACCCCCAAAAGAAGTGCTCCTGAAGTTAATGTACAAGTATAATAGGATAAATGTGATGCACTATTTCATTCTTTATGCAAAAACTAGGCTTGCTTTGATTACAGTCGACTCAATTATTGCTTGTTTTCCCCCCAATATAAATCTCTTTACCACTACATTCATAATTCTAGTTAGACAATTGACATAAACATTAATAGAACACTCACTCAACATTAATGTAACACTACTTTCCAGCGCATGGATGATTAGCGCTAGTGATTATCGTTACAAATGACAGATGATTATATCAGGCGCACGCAGACGACACCAAATGAACTCTGGCGTACTCCTGATGCACAAACAATAATTTCCAGATACATTAGGCAGTAACTATGTTCAGATCATTTGAGACAGTTCTCTAAAAATAGGCCTCATTCCCTCTTACTCAGTTCTAATAACTGTGTGCAAGTATATGTATGTATTCCTGTTCTTGTGTGTGTCTGTGTGTGTGTGGATGTGTTTGTAGGCTCTGGAGATGTTTATGCCAAGTTAATGTAGGGATTCCCCCAGGCTGAGTGTCTACTCAGTGATCTCCAGGATCAGGTCATCTCCCTCCAGGCTGCTGTCAGCTTTCACATAGATTTTGACCACGGTGCCGGACAGCGGCGAGTTAACCACAGTCTCCATCTTCATGGCACTGAGCACACACAGAGGCTGACCCTTCTCCACCTTCTGACCCTCCTTTACCTTCACTTCCACCACCTTCCCTGGCATGGGTGCCCCCACTTGCCCCCGAACATCCTTCAGAGCCTTCGGGTGGAAGTGCATCTCCTACGTGGCAGGGTAAAAGAAAAAGCTACAGTATGAGATTATGAACAGAATGTCATTAATTAAGATTTACCTGCAGATGGAGAATGTAATTCACTTTTACAGCACTGTCCTGAAATCAAGGCGGATTGGGTGAGGGAGGGAGGGGAGTGGTTTTCTACCCTCCAAAAATTACATATTGCAGTTTCTGCAGTGCTGAGCCCAGAGTAGCAGTGACAGAGGCTTTATTATCCCTACTACAGCTTAGAGGAGCATAACAATGATTTTAAAGCAGCTATTTTAAGGTCAAATATTACCTTGTATTCCTTTAAGTATATGAAAACAATCAAAGTGCTGTAAATGGGATAACCATAATACAACCAAAATAAAATATTGTAAAATACTGTGATGACATGAAAAATGAAGCCATTTCTCAAGCCTGTTTCAATGTTTGGCAAAATTAAAAGCAAAATGAAAACTAAAGAATGGAAACAGGTCTATAATTCCTCTGGGTCAGTCTCCACATATAGACAATTTATGTACACATGGATCAACAATAACATTATGACCACCTCCTTGCTTGTATATTCACTGTCCATTCTCTCAGCTCCACTGACCACAGCTGTGACTGGTCAGACCAGCGATGCATCTACACAATACATCTGGAGCCAATTAAACCATGAGGCTACAACATTATTCACCTTCAGTGTTGTGTGTTACACTCCATGTAAAGCTCTATGTAAAAGACATTTAGACACAGGTGTGCTTTATTTAAAACATCGCTTGTTTTTTCCCCCTCTATAACTGCATGTGAAAAAGTGTTAAGTGGCACAAAAAACAAAAACAAAAAAAAACATTGGAAACGTACAAAATATACAAACATGGCAATCCAGCACAAAATGTTGCATAGTAGTTTTGGTCTTGACCCACAGGTTAAGACACACTCGTGTAGAATACTGTTATATAAACTCTTTCTTGCATTGTACCATTGTATTGTTTTTGCCTGATTTAAATTTGATGCCGAGACAGGGGAATGTTTATCAATGTGTTGCATTAAGTCATCTTATAACCACAGGAGACCAACTGCTGTACCTTCGAAATTTAATTGTTTTCCCTTTCTTGCTTTATATAGGACTTCAACATTTCAGTGTCTTTCGTTGTATTTTTTTGTTTCATAATGAACCAGACATTCTTTTTAGTTTTGATCTGAAGGCATATTTAGCAACAGATTTTTTTTTTTTATCACAACCATGCTGTTATATGTGCAGAATATGTTTTGGCATTGTCCTACTGTAATCTGAAAGGCCTTTTCTGAAAAAGACATTGCCTGGGTGGCAGCATGTTGCTCCAAAACCTGTGCGTGTATTTTTATTATATATATTTACACACACACACAAACACACACACACACACACATACATATACATATATATATATATATATACACACACACACATACATACACACACACATTGTATGTCAATGCAAAAACACATATTCCCTGGACCATGTTGCTCTAATTGCTGCTCGTTATGGTTCTGTTCACATCTACAAGTTGAATAATTTTGTCAATGAGGAAATTAAAACAAGGACATTTGTTGGTATATTAGAAAAAAAAAATGTTGTAATTTAAGTTGCATTTGTGTATTATAAAAGTCCTTATTTGATCGGATTGTGAACAAGATAAAAATTAAAGATCAGACTTGCTAAAACACTTTACTGCAGTGGTGGTTGAATAATTCTGAACACAAGTAATATTTATTATTTATCATTAACTGCTGTGCCTACACAGATGTGCACATCACCCATGCCATTTGCACTCATGCACTGCCATGTAAAAATAAATAGGAAGATGGACAGATTTATCTAATAAACAGATCTTCTCCCTGCCCTGGAGAGTCTCTCAACACTTTTTTTTTTTCATAGAGGTAAAGGATCCCACAGGTGTTAAAAAGCCTGTTATATTCTGTTAGCCATATAAGCATTTTTGTCATGGGATCTAATAAAAAATGTAAGCACATTAAAATCCAATGCAGTCCTCTTGTGACTGAAGCTGCGCGAGTTATTCTTATATTCCGGCTTCAGTAATCATCTTATTTCACTCATGTTTCATTTCAGTGTGTTAGGGACTACAAGCACAAGCCATATCTTCCGTCTCTTTTTCCTCCTGTTTACAGGATAAATAATCGGATCCCACTTTTCCTGAGCTCCGAGCACTTATAAAAGTGCTGCCCATTGTGTTGGATTGTCAATGCAACCTTCTTCTCCCACTCTTCACACACTGAAAGCAACACCGCAGGAGAAATGCTAGCACAGGCTTCCAATATCCGTAGTTTCAGGTGCTGCACATTTTGATATTTTGGTGTGGTATATGGGGTACAAAGATAGTGGGGTCATTCTTCATCAATGGAAACCTCAAGGCCACTGGATATGCAAAACTACTACATGATGATGTGTTTTCCTCTTTATGCACTGAACCTGACATGTTCCCTGAGTATTTCCAGCAAGATGGTGCACCACCACATTATGGGTGTCAGGTCCAAGCATTCCAAGATGAACCGTTTCCTGGAACGTTGATTGGTCGTCATGGGCCAGTTGAATGGCCCCAAAGGTCTCCCGATCTGACCCCCTTAGACTTTTAGCTTTGGGGCCATATGAAGGCAATTGTCTATGCTGTGAAGATACGAGAGGTGCAGCACCTGAAACTATGGATAATGGAAGCCTGTGCTAGCATTTCTCCTGCGGTGTTGCTATCAGTGTGTGAAGAGTGGGAGAAGCAGGTTTCATTGACAATCCAACACAATGGGCAGCACTTTGAACACATTTTCTAAGAGGTCATAAACTTGTAAATAACTCAAGAAAGAATGAAGTTATGTTAAAACCATTAACACCATTGTTTTTCTTGTGAAATTCCCAATAAGTTTGACGTGTCACATGACCCTCTTCCCATTGAAAAAACAAAAGTTGGATCCAAAATGGCTGACTTAAAAATGGCTGCCATGGTCACCACCCATCTTGAAAATTCTTCCCCCTCCCATATACTAATGTGCCACAAACAGGAAGTTAATATCACCAACCATTCCCATTTCATTAAGGTGTATCCATATAATTGCCCCACCCTGTACATGTTAACATAATTGTACGAACTGGACACCTTCTAGAATGTCTCCAAATTGGCGCTTTCTATCGCTGCTATTCTGCTGTACTACCGTGTGTAGCTTTTATCCCTGCTGCTACTTTGCTGTACATGCTGCCCCAATGTGGCTGCTATATCCACTGTATTGCCGACTGCCTTCCCTGTTGTTACTCTGCTCGCCGGCCGATATCTCCACTGGTACGCCGTTAAACACGCAGATAGAGTGTTGCAGCTATTTCTGCTGTACTTCTGCTGCACTGCATGGACTTAATCCATTCAGGCCTGTTCTGTATTTTTTTGTGTTGTATTTGCTCTGTTTATGTCTTTCACTCGCTCCCCATAGCTTGGTGATTATCTGCATAGCTAGCTCACTCACTAACGGCTCCTAAGCTTTAGCTCACCAGCCTCTTCGACTCAAAGAGGAGGCATGGCTTTGGCAGCCTTGTCATTAGTCAGGATAATAGTGACATAAGCATTACCCACTTTTAGGACTGGCCATTCTACAGAGAGAAGAGCAATACTGGTCATTTTTGAGGAGAGCTTTATCATATTTCTGTTTTATGTTTTTTTTTTTTTATTTATTTAAACTTTGCTGAATGTTTCACATAACGCCCAAGTTTAGAATTATAAAAAAAAAAAAAAACCACGAAATTACAAAATTGGTTCTAAAGGGCTTTAAGCTGTGCATTGTGGAAGGAGGCCTTTTTGTGGGAATCAAACCAATGACCTTCCAGTACTAACCCTATTCTGTAACCATTAGGCCAAGGCTGGCCCCATCCACCAGAAAATATGTATAAAATTAACAAAGTATGTCTCCTTGTAAATGATTAGTGTGATATGATCAGTTCCTCAGCTCCTCTTTAGTGACTGAGACAGACGAACAAAGCTCTGTTCAGAAATGTGACATAGATAAATGTGTCAGGGATCCATATGTTTTTTTTGTTTTGGTTTTTAACATCTAGACAAAGACTTTAGTCTTTACTACTGAATAACTTAGTAGTGTGGGATTTTTTATTTATTTATTTTTTTATAGTTTTCCTAACCTGTCTCTGTTGTTTATAACCAGTCATGTCACTGATATTTTGCCAGTCAAAGTTATTACTTGGGGGATGTTCCAACGTGGGTTTTTTTTTTTTAAATTGGTCTCAACCCTGTCCCATACATATTATTTTAAGGTGCCAACATCAAATCCAGAATTTGTCTTTACTTGTTTATTTACTGTCTGTACTATTTTCAATTAAATACAGGGTTTTAGTTATTTTCAAACCACTGTGTTCTTTTTTCAATTTACATATTACCACAGTGTAACACATTTTTGGAAACTGGGTTTTACATTATTCAATGTTGATTTAAGCATAAAAATGGAGTCTAATAATAACGGAAATGTACATTTACCTGAAGCTTTTAAATGTAACAGGACTTCTGTTTCAGAATTTTATGGCACATGCATTGTATAGTATCCACCATATTGGCAGTCTGCATTCAGAAAGGAAACAGCCAATATAGCCATTCCTGACTTCTAAAATATTGTCGCACAGGCAGGGGTTGAAGAAGCTGCTGACTCTAAGCTGCCACCTGTTATTTTATATATCGTCACTGTCCAAAGAAAAATGTGTATCTGCACTTTTGTTGATTTATAGATTTGGACACAGCAGCTGTCCACATTGTGCAAAAATTTCATGATGTCATAGAAATGCTCAAAAATGGCTTCCAATTAAATATTTTTTACATTGCCCTCCAATGAAAGTTAAAGATTTTTACTTCCCCTGCAAAATACCTGTTTTGTTCTTCTTTGGACAATGACAATATTGTTGGTAGAGGATAAAATGGGTGTGAACAGGAGCAGTTGTCATATTGTCACGAGTAATGTTCATTTCCCTTGACTTCAGAAATTAAAATTATTAGTGAATAATAAGGAAAATTATATTGTAGTGAGATTTACCAATGAATAAAGTGTAACAGGCATTTACCTTAATAGCCACGGTATCTTTCACTAGCACAGATCTCAGCTGGCCATTGAGCTCAAAGAAAACCTCTCTCTGTCCAGCGTTGTTCAGATCCCCCAAAGCCAGAGCTTTGATGTGAAGCGTTTTGCCTCTCTCCAGCTCCACCTGAGGAAAAATAATAATTATGGGGAAAAAAAATGGGGAAATTTAACAAAACAATTTTCAGTTACAAGTT
This sequence comes from Hoplias malabaricus, assembly GCF_029633855.1. Lineage (NCBI taxonomy): Eukaryota > Metazoa > Chordata > Actinopteri > Characiformes > Erythrinidae > Hoplias > Hoplias malabaricus. The sequence continues at coordinate 16,716,628 of NC_089814.1, read as the reverse complement.
AGCATATGGAAAATTTCACAGTGATAATCTTAGATTTATAAAAAAAACACTTATCTATCACTTTGTGAAAGAAAAAAATCTAATATTTTATATAAGAATTATATGTGAGTGGACTGACAAAGTTGTGTCAGTTTAAGTAAATAAATGACATGAGGATTTGTTGCCCACAAATCAGCCAACAGCAGCAGTTTAGAGTCACCTCAAATTCCTCTGCAATCTTGGGACCATCCAGAAAGAGGCGAGTATCGAGACAATCAACCGGCCCAAATGTCATAGTAAACTCCTTAAACTCTTGGAAAACCTTTGGGTACATGGCTGCTGACATTACATCCTCTGGAGTGATGTAACTCCCATGCACTTCTCGCAGTTGCTTCTCCAAAGCCTTAAAGTCCATAGGAGGCAATGAGGCACCAGGGCGACCCTCTACACGAGGAAGAGACTTCAACACCTGCATCAGACACACACCACAGACAGAGCAGAACTGTAAACATGCACTGCGACAATGTGATTCAGATCTGTAAGTTTTGAGGGCATGTTTTGTTTTTTGTTTTTAAATCACTTTATTTTAAGCTCAATTTAATAAATAAGTCAGTTGAATGTCAACTCAAAGACAATGAGTATCTTCAACATCTACAGCATTTTTCACTGGCCATTCTCACAAAGCACAAATAAAAACAAAAAGCTAAATTCACAAAAAGAGAGCTGAATTCATTAATTAAAGAGTGATTTAGTCCTGTATCATATCTAAATGACAAACATTGTATTAAACTGGAGATCTGATAATTCACTGAATCATAACTGCACCAAATCGATCAGAGATTTAGAACACTGCGCCAGACATATCCGGAGATGTGTAACGCATCTCAGGAGGATGCAAGATGGGGATTAACAGCAACATCCTAATCATTCTGTAATACAGTTTAAAGCCTCAATATGCACAAGTGGCTGAGGTGGAGAGCTTAAAAATCCCTGAGAACCCCTCATAAAAAACCTGCAAGTATTTCTATTTGATTGTTAGCAGGAGCTCAATTAATCTCCTCTCTCTTCATTTCATTTGCTTGTTTTTAAGAGGTTGGAACAACGAACTGCATATTGGCCTCAAAGGCATGATTTGATTGGTAGTGCTTATGACCGAAGATTAAACTTAAATATTTGATGTGGGCATCACTGTGTCCTCCTTGGTAACAAAAACAACCCCAAAATACAGTTCAGAAAGGAAAAAGCACAGAAGTTCTCTTCAAGTGACTGTAGAAAAATAAAAGTTGGGGACAAATAAGGTGATATATAGTTTTCTTTTGGTACAATCCCTCAAACTTGCCAAATAAATTGATTTTTGGAGTTGTGGTTATGCTGATTTTTTTTTGTGCCTTTGATTTCTCTGTGTCAACATTAGGCAGGGCATTCCATTGCTTTTACTGGAAGACGCCTTGGATTGGGTGAGTAATTAAAGATATATAATCACTCACATCAGAGCAGAATTTGTCAAGAAATCACAGTAAAAAAATGGTTGCCACAATAAGAAAGTTCCTAATGTGTAACATTTAAAATATTATGAAAAATTATTATTTTTATTTAGATAACCTCAAGTTATGTATTCTTTGATGGGAGACACAACCCCAAATTACAATGCATGCTGAAATAATAAATTCTTTTCCATGGACCAACCCTGACTCAGAAGAGTCATCCATTCATTCATTCATTATCTGTAACCGCTTATCCAGTTCAGGGTCGCGGATGACTCAGAAGATGGTTTGTATTAATGCTACAACATTTAAGACAGATGGGGGGGGGGTGGCCAATGCAATGGATTGTGTTCGTTATCCATGAAATATGCTAAGCAGATGGCCTATTTATTTTGAACTAATGTGCTAAATAAATTAACCAAGTGGCAGCCTGGTCTGCAGACAAAGCGGTGGGGATGCAAGGCATTGTTTGCGGGTGATGCCAGACAGAAATTTGTCTGGGAAACAATTGATCTTGTGAAGGGAAGAGGCTGCTGGGTAATTGGGGCACGCATGGCAATTGGGGCGGATGCGGGCTTTCGACACTTCTCCCTGACAAGCAAAAGACAGCATGACTGTACTCCAGAGATAGATGAGAGGGTGGAGCAGCCTCTAAACAAAACAATTAGGGAGAGGGAGAGAGAGAGAGAGAGAGCAAGAGAGAGAGAACAAGCCGAGTGTAATTTAACAATCAAAAACTTTCCTGCTTCCACTTCACTTACAAAGAGAACAGGATTTGCAGTAACGTGGCCGACACAAGAGGATACACTTGTTAAAGGTTGCTGAAACTTTGAAAATAGATATTTCTGATGAAAAATAAATAACAACAACAAAAAAAACAAAACAAAAAAAAAACCCTACAGTACTTTTGGAAGACAACTACTGAACTTGAATGCCCCCCCCCCAGTCTGAATAAGCATTGTTTTAAATTATATTATGTGCGAATTTAAATCAATACAGTATTCATACCCTCAGCAGGTTTGCTGGGGTTCTAGCAAGCTTACCTTAGACCTGAAGGGCTCAGGGAAGCCTCCATGGGGAATGCCAATATATCCCTGCAGGAACTCCACCACAGAGAGGGGGAATGACAGCTCATCCGCTCGCTCCTCCACCTCTGCACGGGTCAGTGAGTTCTGCACCATGAACTGGGCCAGATCACCCACAATCTTTGAGGAAGGAGTCACCTGGACAGAAGCGATATATGGAATGAAGTATATTCTACATAATTCTAAGCTTTTATTTCCTCCTGAGAGGTAGAGTTGAGCAGTATATTGGTAACACAGTATACCGCGATATTTAAAAACTTGGAAGGTATTTCAGAATGAAGGTGGCATTTATTTATGACATATGTATAGTGTAACCATACTCTAACCATACTCTTATTTCACAATAACAGCGCATTTTATTCACAACCACTGAATCACACTGCTAAGCCATTGCTAACAATTCTCTTTACATTGCAGCTATCCACTAATTTTTCAGCACTAAAACTTCAGCTTATATTTCAAACCAATTCTTCTGTTTACTTTAAGAATACAGATAAAAATCACGTACACGTTATACTTGTTGTCACTGTTCTAAAAGTAAGCTTAACTTATTTCTTGTAATAAAAGGAAACTGAGGGCAGTGACTGCCACTAAAGAAAGCTTAATTCAACAGAAATATAAAATATAATATTAATGAATGTAGATTTAAGTGAAACAAATATAATGACCCAAGAATTATCCTCAATCTGAAAGAGCATGAAACAAGACACTATGAACTAATAAACTAAATCAAAATTAAAGGACTTGAGAGATGAAGCCAGGATAAAAATACAAGACAAACAATTAAAAAAAGAAGAGAGAAAACAGATACCAGTGCAGAGAAAGCCAACTGGAGATGCAGTTGCTGTAGTAACAGTCCTTACTTTAGCGTTTGTTCAGTCACATTTGTTACTGTGACGTAGCAACAAGCTACTTGATGAGGAACTATAACCTGGTGGAAGGATTTGCCAATTTTAAAAACTTATTGATGCCACTTTCACAGCTCAGTTTATTTCATACGCATTACCTGAAATGTTGTATAAAAGCAGTAGAACAAATGAGGTTGTGAAATAACAGCATGGTTGAGCTGGACTACAGCTCCACATCACAGCCATGCTGTTATTTCACAGTAACACACTCCCTCTCATGTTCCATTGCTTAATTAAGGGAGTCACAGGGAGGGGATGCTGTGGGAGCATCACACCCTGAAAACAGGTGAGGAATTAAAAAAATAAATAAATTAAACATAAAAAAACCCACAAGCCCAGTAGCCCATCGCAGTTGAGTTTAACGCTGAGTTTAGGTTAAAAGAGAGATGTAAACAAAATAATCAGAATGTCCTTCGCTCAACTTTATGCTCACAGGTTTGAGGCTTTGTTCTCTAAATGTGTTTTTGGGCCTCGATTTGCTGGAAAATCATCTGCTGTGGTGTACTAAAGAAAAAGTGCCTGTTAGCTGGCCAGCTATGCTTCTAAATGGAGAACCAGTTTTATTTAGCTTATTTTCAAAAGTTTCTCCAAGACCAGTGGCTGAAATTTGCTCTCAGAAACAGGTTTATTTCATGTATTAGTGTGCACTGCCAGGCTGCGCTGAGCTGAACTGAATTGCACAGTGCAAAAACCCTTCACTTGACCCACACTCACAGACATGAGGCACAGGCAGCAGGACAGTGCAACCCTCCACTCCCATCCCACGCTAATACCATATGTATCACTTGCACAATGTACAGTGACGTATGTCCGCTTTCTGAATGGCACATCTGTTTACTTCCGACAAGCGCCTATCAACCCTTACACTTTGGATCTCCTCACTTGTTTCATTACTTTACATCGACTTTGCATATAGTATTTTTATAATTAGTGTTTTAATAATTGTAGTGTATTTTAAATTATTTGTTGTTTTTTTTTCGCTGACTAATTAAAAACATCTCCAATTTTAGAGGTTTTCACTTTGTTACATGTGTTAAATGTGGGCATTAATCTCTACCTAATTCATAGGAGCTAATATCAAAATGACTAATGAAAAGCTGAAAAGCCTTGGGAAAAAAATCAGTTTCTTTAACAAGTATTTCCATTGGCTGTTAGACCTGTCCATCAAAACACAACTTCCCCACCTCCACGCTCTCCCAGTACTGTTTGAGTGTCCAGTTACGTTTACTCACCTGAAACATTAGACCAGCGTGGTTATAACTGATCTCAATAAGGATTAAATATGCTGATTTCCATCAAATATAGTAATGATAGTCTCTGCTTTTGCTAAAACATGGATTCATAGTGGCAGTGTTTTAGGAGAATACGCTGCAGACTGTGGTTACATGGAGGTGGACGCGGCTCATTGGAATCCACTAAAAGAAATCCGTGATTTTCAGTATTTTTTAATAATAAATAATAATATAGAGACTATGTATAAAATCAATATAAACTAATGAAACAAATGAGGAGATCCGAAGGGTAAGGGTTGATAGGCGCTAGACAAAACAAACAGACGTGCGGAAAGCGGACGTACGCCTGTACATTCTGCAAGTGGTCCATACCTTGTTAATATTTTGAGACAGTATGACAGTTTGAAAAATGTGGAAACCACCCATCCTTTCTTTGAGGTTTGTATGTGAACCAGCCTCTTGCTGTCCTTTGGAAATAAGAAGACTATCTGAAATATAAAAAAAGAAATGCAAGGTAATCCTTTGTAAAGTTAAAATGATGCATTTCCTGACAGAATGAATAGCATGTTTTTTTTTTACTTTTAGTTTTCTCTCACATTTTCTACTACAATAACTCTGTTCAGATATGAGCAAGTCTATTTCTTCCATTGTGAATTAGCAGACTGTTATAGGTTGAATAAAAGCATAGAACTTTTTTTATATTTTATATTATGTTCTCAAACCTAATTTCAATACAGTTCAGTTTTCATAAATAGACTAGGCTACCTTTGGAAAGCTTGAAGACTGTTAGATCAGCATGCCCTGATACAACCCTGAAACCAGACTCCTCCTCCTCCAAGCTGACATGGGTGATATGAACTAACCACAAAATATGTGAAAAGGTAGAGGCGTGGGAACACAGAGTCGTGACTATGAGAAAAGCTTTACATTCACTTTAACAAAGGTGGAGGAGGAAGAAATGAGGAAACGGAGAATGGCGTGGTGGTAATGAAAACTAACATTAGCGTGACAGCGGCTAACTCAGAGACGCTACGCCTCTGGCTCAGCTCGGCCTCTGATATTGACAGCATTAACAGGGAGGGGATACGGGGGAGGAGGCAGAACAGAGCGGCAACTATCTCAGATCATTTAATTAAGCTGTGGGAAATGAAAAACAGCAAGGCGAGACCAAACGCTCACAGATGCCATTGATTTGGATGGGGGTGGGGGGTGGGGGGTGCATTTGGGTAGATAAGCTTTGCTTACAGCGACCCATTTGATCTGTCTCTGGGCCAGAGACTCAGCCACAGGATTACACCCCTCCTCTGTGGTGTTAATGCCATTTTTCTATTTATATAGAGTGACTGAGACGGCTGCCACTGGAGAGTGACAAGAGTGAAATATAGAGAAAGAGAACACGCGAGGAGAAGAAAGTCAGCGGCCAATTAAAATCTCAGAGTCAGAAATGAGCTCTTGGGTCTGTGGTTTTCATGATCTGGTGAATGTTTTCATGAATTGTGCAGAATGTCTTTCAGCACAAAAGATGATAATTAACTTTTATTACAGTTTAGAGGCCATGCTACATATGTGAATAGGTTACATGAAAATCATGAGATTTAATTATAGCATATGTGTGTTTTTAAATGTAGAGCTGAAGTCAAATTGCCTGCCAGTGCCATAACAGCTGTTTTTGAAATTCTTGCAACAAGGTCTGACACTTGTGTTAATCGAAACATTTTAAAGCTACATACACGTGTGTTATTGTTGTGATAAATCTGCCATAGATCTATAATATTCTACATGGACAACGGTATCGGGACCAACCTAGCTACTGAATTAAGGTGTTTCATTCTCTCTCTCATTGCCACCAGTGTGAATAATAGAGCACCTAGCATTACAGCATGTTTTTAAGAATCGTTCGAATGTGGTTCTGTAATGGGACGCCACTGGTACGTTTGGGAAATTTCTTCCCTCCTAGATATTCCATAATCAACTGAGTGGTATCTTTGTAAAGTGGAAATGTTCATGAACACAAAGTCAGCCACAAATGAAGTTCAATAGACAAATCTGCTGAGAGAATGTTACCTGCATGACTGCATTGTGGCGACTACAGTTTGGTGGAGGAGGGATAATTCTATGGGGTTGTTTTTTTTCAGGGGCCACTTTGTTCCAGCACAGGGAAACCTTAATCCTTGAGCATACCAATACGCTTTGGAAAATGTTATGCTCTCAGCTTTTTGGGAACAGTGTGGGGAAGACCTTTTTCTTCATGACTAGGGTGGGTTGGGAGGCAACTCCAAGTTTAAGGGGATGACATAAAAATGCAGGTGACCCAATAGAATAGAACATCTACATGACACTTATGTAAATCTTTAGTGATGTCTGACATACATATATTTACGGAAGCCCTAAAGGGCAACATAAAATTGAAAGTTTAATATATGTTCCCGAGACTCAGTTCCATATTAATTTTTATTCTGCCCGTTATACACACACCAGAAACCATTTCTAATGTACTATTTTAGCAATAAAAACAATTTTTTTTCCCTTCTACTAGTGAGGTATTTATGGTGCTTTTCCACTGCATGGAACCTACACGACTCGACTCGGCTCTTGCTTTTCTACTGGCCATATCTGGTAGCTGGTCCCTGGATCCATGTACTTTTTCAGTCCCTGCTCACGCCGGGTTCCAACCATGCCAAGTAGGTACAAACTCTGGTGTAAACCCTACAAAGCGATGATTGGCCAGAGAAACATGTCAGTCACCACGAAATTCAATCCAGCACAAACTCGCTGCTTATAAAATCTTTTAAGTTACAGCAGTTTTAACATTATTATTGGACTCAAAATGGCAGCTTGTAAATTTACCCATACTATTCCTGTTAGACACTGGGTTTTGCGACGTCACTTGCTCAATTGCACGGAGGAATGTGCTAGTGGAAAAGCGACAAGCTTTAGGCGAGCCAAGCCAAGCCAAATGGAGTTGGACCCATGCAGTGGAAAAACACCATAAGCGTGTTATACCAGTTTTGGCCAGCTGATTGTTAATTCAATTAGCCCTCATAGGTTCATTGAAATGTTTGATGAAGAAAAATGATATATATTTACATTGTTTATATCTCTTCTATCTCTTACCCCTCCAGACTTTTGAGCAGTAGATAGGTGCTAAGAATTAGCAGGATGTATCAGCTTTGACGATAAGCTGCCCAAATCTATAGACTTTCCATGGCAGAAACAAGAGCAAATTAGCCATCATACAGCCACAGGAGAGACTAATTATTCTGTTGTTCTTAATTATAAATATAAAAGTGATAAAAAATTAACAGCAGCTGAAAATTCTCTCCTTTGGCTGTATGATGGTCAATTTGCTTGTGTTTCTGACATGGATAGTCTGTTGGACTGCTTTTTGTCATATATATATATATACATAAATAAAACCATCATTTTCGTTTACAGGACTACTCGAATCAATTTTGGTGATGACCTACTAAGAAGTTGAAGAAAATTTTTAAAATACTTTTATTAGAGCCTAATATCATTCTCTTTGACATAATTTTTTTTTTGGTTATGTGTGAACTGGGCTATGTGGGGTAATTAAACAGACACCTTATGTATTTACGTTACTGGACTTCTTCTAGACCAACTTATCCAGCACAAGTATGGTTATATTTTTATTCATGCAACATTATTATATATCTGCATTTTTGTTGAAAAATCCAAAAAAACAAAAAAAACAAAAAAAAAAAAACACCCAGAACCTGTGGTCATATTTACTGCATGTATTATAGGAACATTCCAGACCATTATACTGCACTTTTGTTTTTTAAGTAAATGGCTTAAACGTTTTTTTGGCTCTAATGGATGTTGTGGATGTCTAATGGATTTTTTCGATTAATCAATGTCATAGAACTGTCTCAGTCAAGAAGGCATATATGCTGAAGACAGGGTAGAATAATTATGGCCATTTGCACCCACATTTGTACTTTGAAATAAGAATTAAAAGGAGTTTGTAGATCTGGCTAATCATATGCACCTAATGAAAATAAAATCTTTTTCCTCCTTTACAGAAAAAAGGTAGAGAAACCTCAAGGAAGGGGACTTTTATACTGTCATGTAGAATGTATTTCTATTAAATAAAGATATATATGTAAATTTGTGTATGCGTATGTGGGTATATGTATAAAGAAGAAAATACATTTCTCACAATGTGTTCTGTCCTAATCAGCAACATCAACTCAACCTCATGATTATTAGGGTTCTCAAAATTACTTATATCTCATTATGCTCATCACTCACTTTGATGAGGTCTCCCAGCAGTTTGTTGGCTTCAACATAGGCCTTCTTCACCTCCTTAAACTTGTTGCCAAGGCCCATGCTGTGAGCCTGGAAGTGCAGGTTAGTATACTGCCCTCCTGGGATTTCATTCTCGTAGATGTCCGCATTGCCAGATTTCATGGTGGCTGTGCAGTCAAACGGAGCGTACAGACCACGGGTCACTTCCCAGTACTCACTGTAGTCAAACACCTTCTCCAGAGAGATACCTGAATAATGAAAGAGGAGGCAGAGGGAAGAAGACAGACAATAAAAGTTCAAGTCACGGACTGAGTGAATGATAATTGGAATCTCTTCACGTTTTTGTTACACTTACAAAATTTTGTCTTTGATAAATGAATGCATAAGACATGTACCATACTGAACAAGTACCATGAGACACCAGACTACAGGTTTCAAAAAAGATATTTACTAGGAAGAACAAAAAAAGTATAAAAATTTGTTTAGAATTTGAAATCTAGATGAATGGCTAAAGTTGACGAATGCGTAAAATTGTAAATCATAGCTTAATAAAATTACCCAGACCCTGCTCAAATGTTACTGTGTGATATAGACACATGCAAAATGTTTTGGAACAGAGTGAAATTTGGAACATAGTAGAATATTGAAAAACATGAAAAATCTGTTTGGTAGTAATAGACTAGAGTAAGGCAAGGGTGGATAAAGTATCTGAAGTGCAGTGTCTTTTGTTCTTTTTAAGCCCCCTCCCTACCAAATCTGAGGAAGGAAATGGCAGTAAAACAAATAGCTGTGTGAGATTAACATTTAATTATTAACAATCAGAAGCTGTTGAACACACTGCTAGCTGTGAGTTGTAATCAAGCCTGCTCCACTGGAATCTTTTGGAGTGTTTAATCAGGAGTGTGAGGGTGTGGAAAAAGGGTTGGGGTGGGAATGACAGGGTAGAGATTGCCTCCTGCCTTTCTCAGTGCCATCACTTACCAGCAGTAGTCAATTAATCAATCGACAAGGCGCTTCATTCGCAACCGTTTACACGCACGTTTAACCCACTCACCCTCCCTAATTACTCCGCACTGTGATCACAATCGAGCTACAGAGCCTCAGACAGCGCCACACACAAACTCACAGACCAGAACTTTCCCCTACAATTAAAAGTGACAGTAAACACTCCAACACTATTGTTTTGTCCCAGTTGTACACTCAGCAGAAACATTAGAAGGTATATACTTTAGCAATAAATGGGGAGAGTTATGGTGTATATAAACACGGCTCATCGTTCCAACAGGGATGCCATTTGCAACAGCACAAAACCTACAGCAGGAGAGTAAATCACCTATTTGAAACAGCAATTGGTCCTTTCATCACTTTAATGTTATAAACTAAGGGTTGGCTATATGGCCCTAAAATATCATGATATTTCAGGGTATTTTGGAGATAACAATATTCTTGGCAATATAACAAAACACTGAAAAATGCTTTTATTAATTTCAAGAACACACTATTGCAAGTAAAATATTTAATATTAATTACATCAAATTAAATATATTTAATATATAAATATTATAAATAGGTTTTATATCTTAAATATTTCATTTTACTAAAGATGTAACAGTTTTAAATATTCAGTAGTGACAAGAAAAATTAAACATTTGCTTATTTTGTAAACAATAGTAACTTACTAAGATACTGATTTTGTATAAAATAAATATAGCATATAAATCTAACAACAAAATTCCAGAAAATATAGTGTGCATATAAACAGCAAATATAAACAATTATAGAAAAAGTAACCTTAAATCTTCACAGTAAATAAAAAAACAAATACAGAATAGTTGTTATACTGAGTCATTACGCAAACAAGTCAGAGAATCACTTTTCAGAGGATGAATGAATGAAATAAAGGTAAAGGGTAAATAATATAGCTATTTAAGAGCACACCAGTAACTAAAATAAATTAAAAATGGCTAAGATATGTTGAAGGTATTTTTAACAACATATATTTAAACAACATTATATTACTTGGCAAAAGCAGCTTGTCATGATCATATAAATATGTATGTAATTACTACCAAAACTGAATTAAATATTGAACAATTGCTCATTTTACAAAACTGCACTTTGCAGCCTTTTTTGTAAATTCCTTTTAGCCATGGTAAATTTACATTACACACTGTTGCAAATGGTTTACTGCTTTAGTAAACAACTGTGACACAGCATGGTTTTTACTCTCTTTCTCAACATGTTTTTCCTTAGTTACACATGCTTAGTTACACTTTTAGCTGTTGTAATAAAATGCCATGGTCTCCAGGCACTATTGACGTAGGTGGGCTATATAGAGACTACTGCTACCCAATAAACATCCCCTACACATTCATCAGAAAACGTAAACTGCTCCCACACTCCTACTTGAGCATAATTAATTGGTGCCATATGTGGTTCAGCAAAAATTACTTTATAATCAAACCAACAGATTTCTTCAAGCTGCAAATGACAGAGAAGGAAGTATTGTGCTAGTGGTTTTATTGAAAAAAATTAAATGTTTGTTTATTTTAATATTTCTACCAAATGCTAAAATGTCCAAGTCAAAGCCACTATATAATTGCTAACATGTTTTGACATGTCACCACTTATTTTTGTGGTTTTTCCCTTAAGTATAAAGTATTAAGTGAAGATTAGCCATGGAAATTACTTAAGTGTGTTGCATAAAACTTCTCAGATGTTTCACTTAACTAAGGGAGAACAGTAAGGGATTTACTGTAGTGACTGAGTTTTTGTTTTTTTTTTTGCAGCAAAGTTCCACTGTTTCCATGACAATGACAATTATGCTGCAAACACATGGAAAGCCAGGTGTTCTGATGAGTATATAACCTCTTGATCAACCCGGGACGCAAACTCAGCTACTTTATCTAGCTGTTGGCAGAGAGCAACTGTCACTTGATGAACGACCCAGCATACGGAAGACTTGTGAACATGGAAAAGTTCTCCTACCACTCACACATCTGGAGCTATAAATCTACAGGTAATGTGTGGTTACGCTGTGTAGAATGTCTGAGGTAATCTTCTTCAGATCATTTTCTCCATCTCGAAAAACTCTCCTAGGTACATGATCATCTTCAAAAACCTCAAGGTTTTAAGGTGAGGATTTGCATTCCTTAAATAATTCTAAGGGAATTGACAATTAAGGAAATCTATGCAACTCAATGGTTTTTAAGGGATTACTTAAGGAAACATTTAAGGGGTTATGACAATTTCCTTTAAGAAAGTCCTTAGGTACCACTTAAGGTGTTTTTTCTTGCAACACACTAAACTTCTGACACACTTGGGATGTTTGAGGGAAATCTTAAAGTAAATTTTCACTTAAGGTGTTTTATGCAACTGGGCACAGGTCTTTATTCCATGGACATCTCCATTTTTTTTTTAAACACTATTTCCTGACAAGTCTGGCTGGACATTTCAGATCACTGTTGTTGGAAGGTACTCTACCGCTAGGCCAAGTTTCTTGCATACTGCCGGCTGCTTTTATGCAGAATGTTAATGTAGGCTTCTCTTTTTAGGATGCTGGCCAACTGGCTGGAAGCACCCCTCAAGCACTATATTCCCATCACCATGCTTGATCCCCACAATGTACTTGGGGTTGAAAGCTTCTCATATCTTTCCCCAAACAATGTCCCTTCTGAGATTCTTCATGGAGTGCAACTCATTTTACATTTTGATTATGCTCTGCACTGTGGCCACTAACACCTAAACACATAGACATGGCTTTATTAGCTTCTGGTTGCACACACTGTGAGCAGCCACAATGTGTAACTGGAGGTCCACACTATCCTCCTCTGTGGTTGACTTGTAACTGATTAGAGAACTATAGCATCAACTGACCTTAAGATATATTTAATCAGAATGCTCTGTTCTAGGACACATCAGAAATTACCATGATTATTTTAAACTAAATTGTTGAAATAAGGTTATAACCGACAACCTAGGATAAAAGCTTGAGGGGATCACACAAAACAAGTTAGTTAAAAGAGTTGCACAGTGGTGCAACAGGTAGTGTCACTGTCATACAGTTCCAGGGTCCTGGGATTGTGGTTGTCAGCCCTACCTAGGGTTACTGTCTGTGAGCAGTTGTGTGTGCTGTCCCAGAGTCTGTGTGGGTTTCCGCTAGATGCCCCAGTTTACTCCCACAGACCAAGTGTGTGATGTAATGCTTCCAGGTGGGGTCCGGACTCACTGCCACCTGAAACTGCATTATTTCCAGCCAGAATAAGCCTATTATATATATATATATATATAAAGAGAGAGAGAAAGAGAGAGAGAGAGAGAGAGAGAGCGCAGAGAGATAATAGGAGTGGAGAGACAACTGCCAAGAGATTGATGGGGAGATGGGAGAATGAGAGAAGGGCAGATAAGAAAGTGACAAGGTGATACACAAAGTGAAAGAAAAACTAAGGAGGAAAATTTCCAGGAAAGCAGTGGAGAATGATAATCTTATTCATTCTTATAGCCTGGAACAATGAACTGATTCATTTAATGCCTTTAACAGAAGTCAAAATAAATCTAAAGCCTTGTTTACACCTGCTTGCTTTATGTGTTTTGAACGTCAGGAATATATCAGAATAGAGACTGTCCACATAAAAATGCAGATGATAACACACCCAAGATGCATTTAATACAGTTTAGAATAGGATTGCTTAAATCACCTCAGCAGGTGGTCTGAGACACATTTTTGACACGTTATATAAGTGTAAATACAGCAATGTCACCATGTCACATTCAACAATAAAATAACCTTCCAATGCACACAATTCTCCCCCATAAAACCTACCAGTACAACCACAACTCAACTCTTTCATATTCAACCTTTCCAACACAATGGAAACCCCACCAGTACAACCAAAACCCCTCCCAATGAAATCCATTCACACAACCAAAATCCTGTTCAGCTCATCCAAATAACCTCCCAGTATAACCTCAACTTTTCCAACCACAATATTTCCAACAACCCACACAATACACCCAAAACCCCACCATTCACAAAACTAAAACTCCACCCTATAAATATCACAGCACAGGATCCATGATCAGGAAGCTACTTATGGAGCTGATTTGCATATTTTATACCACTTAGAAACTGGATTTCAATCTGATTAACCACATTCAATTGAACATGCATGTACTTAAAACAAAATCAGAATGAAAATCACAAACTAGCCACATGAACTCAACCAGGTGTAAACAGGGTTCATGGCTGTCTGGTTATTGGCAGAGGACACATGGATTAATTTGCAGAGGAGGGTTCAGGGACTAACTAACTAACTGAATAAAATCAACCAACAGCACTAAATCAAAGTCTAAATACTAAATGTGGATTGAGTGCAAATGGGAGTTCTGCCACTTATGCCATGCACTCACATTTCTGTTTCCCCAAACGTGTTTTTATAGAGCCTCGGTTTGCAGTGGAGCATGCGATCAAAGGTCTCAGTGAAGCTGTGCACTTTGTTCTACTGCATTTCCCCCGCAGAACATGAGGGAAAATGAAGCACGTTCTTTCCCTCGACCCCAAAACGTGCAGAAGAGCCGGAGTCAACATGCACCGTCATAAAATATCTGTAGACTCCTACCCTGCTCACACTCCAATCTCTTCTAAAGAAAGCAAAGGAGCTGTGGTTAAACAGCCAGCAGTCTGAGGAGTTTCACTTGTGTGGTTATTAACCAAGAAGCTCACTGATTATAGCTCTGCTTTCTAAAGCCCTATTAGTGCAGGATTAGTTTTGTCTGGGGAGATGCTATCATGTAAGTGATTACAGACAAATAATTTGTAGGCTTGAGTCTGACCGTAATATTTTCAGAGGGAATTACCTTCTATAATTTGCTGAACCCAGAGCTCTGTGTAATAACCGTGCTCAAACTTCAACAAAGGATAACAAAACTCTGTTAATGAGCAACCTGTTAATTTATATGACCTACGCTTGTAGACAACATGCTCCTCAACATTTCTGCTTAGATGAAGAGTACAAATGGACCAAATTCAATCACAAAAGCACTGAGCAAGTCAGATACCGATACTGGAACATTAGCTTTGAATTATAAACTCCACTCCAGCCTTGAGAATGGTGATTTCTAAGCTCATATGCAACTGTTCTAAATTTTTCGCCCAATCTATTGGTCACTGGATTTCTGTAGAGATTACACAAGCTGTGTGTGCACATCTGCATGCCTGTGTCTGGCGTTGTGGCACATTGAAGTAGTTGGATTCACTCATTACAGAGGACATCGACACATTTGGACTTTTTAAAATGAGTAGTTCTTGAGTATGCTAGAGACTTTTGGTGGAGGCAGTGTTTTCAAAATGGGAAATTAAATGTGATGCAGTGTTTTAATATCGTAAAAAATTAAAAATAATAATTGTTTGGAATATGGCACCTTCAGAAGCCCCAAATTAGTCATTGTGTAGTCGGTTAGTTACACTCATTGTTACACTTCCTTTCACAAATCAGATTCCTAACGTCCCCAGCCATACCAATCATTTCCTCACTAAACTGGAATTTACAATCCAGGAGCAGTACCTGAGTAACTATCCAGACTTGACCACTTAGTTTCAGCACAGTGGGCAGTCCATACATAGTGTAAAAAAAATATTTTCATTTCTGATACCGAAGTGCACCTGGGCACGTACTTCATATCCCAAGGCTGTACCTGTTGTTCATTTACAAGCACACTGCAATGCACAACAGCATGCATCATCAAATTTTCAGAAGTGAGGTCATGGGGTTCACTAAGCAGCACCTTAACATCCACCTAGGCTTGAATTTTAGCAAAACAAAAGAAATAGCTGTTGACTTCAAGAGGGAGCCAGAAGAGTAATCAGTGCCAAAAGGGCCACAATGGAAGCTGCTACAGGTTTCTTGGCATTTGTTGCTTTGGAGGAAATAAAGCCCTGGAATCATTATTCAAAAGATGGTTTAGTACAGCACCTTTTTCCAGCACCACATAAGAAAGCAGGTGATGTGTAAGACTGACTTAAAAAATGTGAAAACCTACTGTAGCATCATTATAAGTGTCTTCATGAAACAGCAGACAAGTGGGGGGGGGGCATCTTGGGGGTATATAGTGCCCACAGTGGACATAAAAGTACCAAAGAACCAGAGCTGCCATCAACAGAGCCGACATATTCAAGGCAACAAACATCACAATATAAAACCACCCAAAACTACAAACACTTAGGTCTCACAAGAGCTACAGCCACATGAAAACACAGACCACCAGATTTAAGAAGCAGCTCATGCCTTGAAGAGGTACATCATAAAAACCAAAATACCTCTGCCTGCTCTGCATACATGCACAAGCACATTAGACCAATCCCACCTTTTCTGCCTCTACATTTATTATAAATTCACTTGACTGAAGGTATTCTTGACTGTAGCTATTCTGGCTGTTGTACAGCACATTGTTCTTTCTGGCTCCTAAAGTGTATTATACACTTGCTGTGCTTCTTTTACTTTCATTGTATGAGGATGTCTCCCATCCATGGCTCATGCTCTTGGTATCTGTCACATGACAGGATCGCATGTAAACCGGATGGCCCTGATGAGCGACACTTCCGAACCTGCTTGTTACACACGGCCTAGAAAAGTCTTCTAGTCTAGAATCTTAAGGCTGCCAATGAATGCTTCGTGGCACAGACAGCAGCCAGCCGCCAAATTGTCATGCAGCAGGGAGAGTGCTGACAGCAACATTTGCTCGGGTAAACTGACAGCCTCCCAACAATTCAATTACCAAGGCAACATCTCCAGGAGTGGAAAGTGACGATAGGGGCCGCGGAAAAGAATCTGGTGGGGATAAACAAATCCGAATCAACAAAGTGGCAAACGCCTCTTCGTCGTGCCAAGTGCTGTGATGTGATTGTCACTGCTGAAGTCATACGCCCACGATGCACTGCTGGAAAAGATGCAGGCTGAGGCTCTCTGGAGGAGGGGACAGGGAGGATGCTAAGCACCAGAACACACTGCAAACTGGCCAACACACAGAGAGTAACATTCTTATTTATACAAATGTGTGACTCTGACACCAAGAAGAATACTGGGTAGGGCACAGAGGCAGATGAATAGGAAGTGACAAGATGGAAAAGCGGTACCGTAAAAGTCAGTTGGTTACAGTAGTCTTGTGTTTAATACCGCTGCCCACTATGTGGGAGATTTTGTGTGGTTCGATTCCCTACTCAGGCAAACATGCCACACTATACCAATAAGAGTTCTTGTGCAAGAATCCCAATGCTACATTCGCCTACATCTGTAACATGATTAAAGCTCAAGTCACTATGGGTAAGAGTCCTGCCAAGTGCTGTTAAATGTAAATATCAGCGATTGGAGCACACCTACTCACTACTCTCCTCATTTACACATGCCAGAGCATGATTCAGGTTGAAATAGATTTACAAGACGACGTTGTGCAGTGTAATGTGACTGACCAATTACAGGACTAAGTATCTCTGTAATTTCCCCAAATTACCTCAGATAGCCTACACTGAAGAGTTAAAGAACAAGTGCCACATTCAATAACAATAACAACTCAGTCTGAGACTGAGACTGTTTTCAGGTTTTGTAATTACATGTCTGTGAGGTCAATTAGGACATCACTTCTATTACTGAAAGAGCTCTGGCTTCAGTGATTTAGATAATCACTACTGTCAGACCAAATTTATTGTAGCTTTGAACTGGATTACAATTACACATGCTGTTGTGAGTGCCTTGGTCTGAATCAAAGCTAAAAATTCATTTGAGTCCCAGTTCACTCAGGGTCCTACTAGTATGTTACACACTGAAGTAAAAGGTGCAGGCAAAATTCATAACTAGAAAAAGGTCACTACTGATTGGACAGATGCTATGATGACGATGTGGCAGAAATAACTGACAAAATTAATGAAAATAATGAAGTGAGCTGTTCTTTGAATTAATGTAGTGCTGTTTTAAGCCATGAGAAATTACGAATATTTGTGTCTTTAACATGATGCAAAGATTTATTTATTGCAGAGTCTTATGCTCATGATTAACTTTATAAAACATGCTGCATTATTAAATTGGTTGTACACACACATTTTAAGCTATCATCCTGTTGAAATAATAAAACAGTAATTTGTCAAATTGGTTCAGTATGTGTTTGATCTATTTGTATGGCTATGGTGCACTTTATGTTCATACGTCAACTGAACCACATCAGAGCTTGAATTGGTTTCAGTGTGACTTAGTTTGCATGTTTGGGTCATGTTCGTTCTAATGATCTACGCTGTCAGGAAAACTAATTAATTACAGCATTTTGACTACAGTTTAATTAAACCAACCCTGCCAAGTGAGAATGGTTTTATTCATTCGTCCACAATTTTGTATTAAATTTTTTTGCAGTAAAACTACCACAACGCAATAATGAACACAGATTCCACTAATTAATGACGCACTAATTAATAGATGTGTGTGTTTCAGAATCTACAGTCAATAAAATATATGTCAAAACCATTAATTAGTGTGCCACTGCATGTAATAACTTCACTTGGACAAAACTCTGCTTTGGACATAAATATTCATACACTCCACCATCACTTAATTAATTTCATTTATTTATCTATCTTTTAGACCATGTTTACCTTTCAGTCCCCTTCCCATCATGAAACAGCCAAGTGTAAATGCTGTCAGAAAACTCTGGACATGTGCTGGCATCCAGGTGCTCAAATCACTTTACACATCTGGTTTGTGTATAAACATATCTGCTACTTCAAGAAAAATACATAATCTGCATTAGGGCTGTGACATATTGTGATTATCATGATATTCTGACTTGTTTACATAATGCATCATTGCAGTTACACATATTATGGCATACATTCATTACATGAGTCATTTAGGCACAGAGACAGGTATGCTGCGTTCAAAAATTTGCTCCATGGGTGACTTCAGTCGTGTGGAGGTGGTTTGAATATAAAACATCAATATTCTAAATATTTTTTTATACAATATCGGAATCTTGGTAAGATACAGTTGTTTACAAAATAAGCAAATATTTACACATTTATTTGTTATTTCTTCTGAAATGTTTAGATTTAGTACTAAAGTAAAATATAATTTAAATAAGAAATTAAATATAGTATTAAAGTAATATAATTAATATTAATATAACATTTATTTAGTTGCAATAATCTGTTCTTGAAATTAATAAAATTGTTTTTATTATTAAATCAGTGTTTTTCTCATATCGCCAAGAACATCATTATCACCAAAAAAAACAACAACCCTGAAATACCGTGATATTATTTTAGGGCCATATCGCCCACCCCTAACCTGCATTTCTTTCAAAACTCAAACTGACAGTAGAAGCATTGCCGAATGTCTGATATATTTCTCCTGAGGTTTGAGCAGACATGAATCCACAGCTAATCGTATAAGGAGGCACTTGTTCAAAGCTGGCAGTGAAAGAACCAGTAACACTTTATGAATCTTTTATGCATAATGCCTCTTAGCTGCATTTATGGAGTGTTATATGGCATTTATAATATCTTAATGTCTGGCCAATGCCTTTACACTCGCTGATAACTGGATAGTTACAAGTATTAAAAAAAAAGTATCTGCAGGCTCACAAAGCATGTTAAAACAAATGTTCACAATCCTGTAAACCTGCTGGTCTATAACATTCTTATAAAAATATAATACGTTATGGCAACTGAGTTTATAAAGCTTTTGTTTTTAAAGGATTATATATTAAAGTATGATTGCAAGCTGTCAAGCAATGCACTATAACAAATTATCTATGCCATACAGCTCCTTATAAATGCATTTCTTAATCTCTATGAATACATGATTCATAGGAAGTGGACCCAAAGTGTTTTGCTCTCCTATCAGTGGTGACCTTTAGAGCCTTCATTACTGAATTTAACCCAAGGAGGAAAACAGAAGCTGCATACAACAATTTCAGATAAAACCATAATTATTGTTATAACTGGCAGGAAGCTTCTCCTTCATTGCTTATAAAATACAACAATGCACAGAACAAGATTTCCATGCTGCCTCACACCATTTAAGGAGATTCCTGAAGAGAATCCCTTGGATTTGAATACGACGCAAGAAAAACAGCACTGAAGCAAATCGGATTTCCATCTGTCTAACAGAGAGGCATTTATGTGCTCAAGTGTCAATGCAATATGATTAAATCTTTATCTCAACGTTATCTGAATGTGAAGCAGTAGCATGAACGTGTAAAAACAAGAAATGAATATTCAATCAGTCATGTCTTAATGTTTAAAGAGACATTTTACCAGTCTAGCATTACAAAAATTTAATACTGCCTTTTACTGCAGGACAGTTATGACACATCTAAGCAAACTAGTTTCTCATGCATTTGTAAAACTTAAAAGTAAAAATGACAGGAACTATACATTTCACACCTTCTTGACTGGTAGATGCTATATATCATAAAATGTTAAATTATAAAAGACAGCTAGTATATACAAATAATTACAAAATATTAACACCAAAAAGAAGAAATACTTTTTTTGTGGACAGCAAAAACAAGATGTTTTAATTCACCTCTTCATTCATAATAGGAGGAAAAAAGTTAAACAGAATTTCTTCTTTGCTGAATTTAACATGCTGAAAATTTTACCGCTCAAATCTTGTGACTGCACTTGGGTGTTAAAGCTTCCAAACTCCACATTTAACAAATTTTGTATTTTGCAAGTTCATTTATTGCTGATTGTTAATTTCTTTTGGAAAGAAATAAATGCAGCTGTGATAAACAGGAGGCTTGCTACAACAGTGAATGTGCTCGGTCTTTAAAGGAAGTGAGGGGTTAATCAGATTGGATAATTTGGTGGCATGCCTAACCATACCTGCTGGTGATGTGTTTATTCTCTCAAACGTTTTCTTATAGTGCCTCTCTTCACTATATTAGCGCCTCTGCTCCTGTCATGAAAATAGACAACATTTCTGCCACACAATAGCTATCTTTACTTAGGATGTGTCCACGAGTCTACAGCACAAAATTTATAATTGGTCTCATTTTTCCCCCAATATGTTAAACTCAATTAAAAGAAGTGACTTTGCATTGCATTGTACAGCAGTATATTCTCTATAAAAGATGTGGAATTTTACAAATAAACAAACAAATTATTAAATAATACATGCACCCAAAATCTGCATACTACACTAGAGTGTTGTTTACCAGGACCTCATCAATGGTGATGTGTGTATAGAAGTGTTAAGTGTGCACACACTGAAATTCTCAGAGATCTCTGGCCTTACATAATTTACAGCTTCTGTAATGGTCTATGGTCTATGAAGTGACAACTATGGAGAAATGTTTACTTCTCCAACATGAGTGCTTAATGATCTGACTTTATCGTGTGCTGGTTTAATGAGGTTCCTCTTAACTCAGCCATGTGTAGTGGCCATGGACAGTTTAGTGACCTCAAAGCCCATAGATACAACACTTTCTCTCTCACTCTCTCTCTCTGGCACACACATAAATACACACAAACACTCATGCAAAAGCAATTGGGGTGGCAAAGTGCCAAAAACTCATAAGCTGAGGTTAAACACCAGCAGTTGTTGTAATGTCACAATTAAGGAAAGTTCAGGGGGCCATCTACCGCATTCAAATGTCCATGTATTCTGCACTCTCTAGTTTTCCCTCAGCCCTTTCATTACAGCTTTAGTTTGTCGAGTGCCTTTATGGCCAGTTTTCTCAGTAATATCTGACATTCCCTAACCCCCCTCATCAGCAAGTTATTGGGGGGAGGTGAAGATAAATATATGTGAATTAAACAAAGAAGATGTCTCAATTAAACAGCCACAAATACATGTGATTATAAAAGTGGGTTTAACAAAGTGCGTGTCTTGGTGAAGGTGCCTCTTGCTTGGATGTGAAGGCTTCATAACAGGTGACATTAATGCAAGGCTAAGTGTTCTTCTGCCAAAGCAATGAGATGACTACAAATGCTCACTGCATGAGTGAGAATTAATTCCAAAAATACATGCATGCTGTTCTCTTCAACTTTGCCCTGGCACAAGAGGCTGCCAGGCTTTAATGAGGAATAACAAGGTCAATTAAAACCAAAAAAACAAACAATAAACAATAAAACAGAGGAGCAAAAGCACATTCAATTGATAAACATGGCAGAGGGGTGTGCGTTTTATTGAAATAACTCAAGGATTGTGGGTTTAGCATTCTACAACTCACTCTGAGAACTGTGTGCATGTGTGTACAATCATCAGTGGCATTAGTAATGCAAGTGACAAATATTCTATAATCTATTCAAAATTCAGTGGATCTACTGACAATGTTAGATATTTCATTATTTTCTCAAAGTGTTATATAATTGTATATTTTTTATAATTATATATTGTTTTATTAATTAAATTGACTAACAATTTAAAGCAAATTTATTTCATTTAATTTCGGTTCTATTATTAAAAAGAAATCGGTAGTAAAATTTACACACCTCCAAAGTTTAGTTTGAGTTCATTTTTTTGAACTACACATTTGATAAATTTGTCCACAGTGTAAAAAAGATTGACACTAACTCTTGTGGATTCTTTTAAGATTATGGTGTCCATCTTTTAACATTTGCAGTGTGTGAAATTTTACTAACTTTTGTCATCCATCCATCCTTCCATTTTAGGGAAGGCAGGCGAGGTGTGTGTGGGTAGTTGAAGTTACAGAATATAATACAGACAGAACTTCATACTAATTAAACAAATGCTTCCAATAGATCTCCTCCCCTCACATCAAACTCAGTTAATGATCATCATTGTTGATTATATTTACTATTTTAAAGTAAACATAATCAATAATCTTAAAGAGCAGTCTTCAAAAATGTAAAGATTATTCATTGTAGCCCCAATTGACTATAGAAAAAACGCACCTGTGTTTTGCTTTGTTCCTTTAGTACAAGCCACAATGGCACCCATGCTGGGCTGTGAAGTCATTCCTGACATGGAGTCCACTGCAACATCCACAATGTCTGCTCCAGCCTCAGCACATGCCAGCATGGCAGCCACACCAGCTCCCGCAGTGTCATGTGTGTGGATGTGAATAGGCATGTCCGGAAAACGGTCTCTCAGGGAACCGACCAACAGATGACTCGCCTGAGGCTTCAGCAGACCGGCCATGTCCTGGGGGGGTGTGGAGAGAGGAGACGGATGTAGACATTGAGTGAGTGAGAGATAGATGATAAAGTAATCTAAATTTGTATATGCATTAACAGGAACAGATGCTGGAGAAACTGTATGGTATGTGTAGGTGGTAGTAAAGTGAAAGACGCAGCAATGAAGGCAGTAGTAAAGAATAAATATTAACAAAATACAGCAGACTTGACCAAAGCTCTCACAAAAACAAACCGGCAATACCCTGCAGGTCTTTAGTATTGTAATATATTAACACTATAGAAAATAGAATAGTGTTCTCCACCTTGATGCAAAGAATGTGTGTTCCAGCTTTCACCAGCTCGTCGGCCAGATTGAGGTAGTAGTCCAGGGAGTATTTCTGCTTCATGGGGTCAGAGACGTCCCCTGTGTAGGAGATGGCCGCCTCCACTACTCCCCCTGCTGCACCAGCTGCCTCCATTCCTAGCAGCATGTTTGGCAGGTAGTTCAGAGAGTCAAACACCCGGAAAATATCCATTCCATTCTCTTTAGCCACCTCACAGAACCTGAAAATGGAAACACATTCATTAAACATTAACCCTTGCACATCATTTAAAAGACAGTACAGCATTAAAACTGTGTGTTTATTTTAAACAATATAATCAATCCAAAAACACCTTAGAGCTGGTGTTTTGTTTCTGCACTAGAGATTAGAGTAAATTAAATGTTAAAACTCTTATTATATGACAACTACTATTTAATTATTACTGCTCTATAATTTGGTATTTCAGCATTAGAGCACTGGTGTACAAAAAGCCTGGTCTCAAAAATTATACATTTATAGGAGAAAAGATGGAAATAACTAAATTCACCTTTAATGGAAATTAAGAGTGAAATATATCTATTTCTAAAGCCCAATTTATACGTGTTGACCTGAACCCTACGCCATACCTTACAGCACAAGATTGACATGCACCTCCCCCAGAAAGGTAATCATCAAAAAGGTAATTTAAACTCATGTATTATGTAGATTCATTACAAACAGAGCAATATACTTAAAGAGTATTTTTTATGTTGATGATTATGGTTTATAGCCAATGAAAGCCCAAAAGTCATTATCTCAGAAAACTGAATAATAAACACAAAACACCTGCAAAGGTTTCCTAAGCTTTTAAAAACGGTTCCTTAGTCTGGTTCAGTAGGCTGCACAATCATGGGGAAGACTGCTGACTTGACAGATGTTGTATCCAAGCATATTAATGGAAAGTTGAGTGGAAGGAAAAAGTGTGGTAGAAAATGGTGCACAAGCAACAAGGATAACCGCAGCTTTGAAAGAATTGTCAAGAAAAGGCCATTCAAAAATTTGTGGGAGATTCACAAGGAGTACACTGCTGCTGGAGTCAGTGCTTCAAGAGCCACCACACACAAACGTGTCCAAGACATTGGCTACAACAGTCACATCCCTTTTGTCAAGCCACTCATGATCCAGAGAAAACACTACAAGCATCTCACCTGGGCCATTGAGAAAAAAGACTGGACTGTTGCTCAGTGTCCAAAGTCTTATTTTCAGATTAAAGTAAATTTTGCATTTCATTTGGAAATCAAGGTCCCAGAGTCTGGAGGAAGAGTGAAGAGGCACACAATCCAAGCTGCTTGAGGTCTAGGGTGAAGTTTCCACAATCAGTAATGGTTTGGGGAGCCATGCCATCTGCTGGTGTTGGTCCACCATGTTATATCAATTCCAAAGTCAGTGCAGCTGTCTACCAGGGAATTTTAGAGCACTTCATGGTTCCCTGTGCTGACAAGCTTTATGGAGATGCGGATTTAATTTTCCAGCAGGACTTGGCACCTATCCACACTGCCAAAAGTACCAATACCTGGTTTAATGACCACAGTATTACAGTATAAACACATTATTTTCATTGGCTGTAATCCATAATTATCATTTAAAAAAACAAACGCCTGAAATAGATCACTCTGTTTGAAATAAATCTTCATAATACACAAGTTTCACATTCTGAATTGAATTACCGGAATAAATTAACTTTTTGATGATATTCTAATTTATTGAGAGGCACCTGTAACTACTAGTCTTGTTGACACAGCAACAACTGTGATTAGTCGGTAGTCAGACAGACAGTTGAATTGAAGGAGTATAGGAACTTGAACTCCTCTCCTTTACACTACAGGGACTGCAGCCAGCAGCAAATTCATGGTGAATGATTTCCTTAGACATGGCATGGACATCAGGGATGAATAAAAAAAAAAAGTTGAAAAAGGAAAGGAAAAAGGAAAAAGACAGACATCTCAGGAAAAAAAATAAAAAATAAACTCACAAGAAAAAAACGAGACCAGGCAGGAAAAAAAAAATGCCGATTTTGTATTTTATTCTTTCCTGGCACCTCATGCAAACCATGCTCTGTCCCAAACAATGACCTACTCCCTAAAGAGTGCACTTTAAAGATTTATAAAAGTAATACTACTACAGCAGTACATTGTGCACTACATAGTGTAGAGGAAGATGTTTGAGATTCAGCCCTAGTGTTTTGGCGGTGTAATTGCTGAGCTACGCAGACATCAATGCAGAGGTATAAATGCTCACAACAGAGTAGGGCTCTTGCGTAGCCTGCGGCGCAGAACTAAAAATCAGCCTTAAATGATATCAGTGACTTGAATAAGGTTGTTATAGAGTATATTTATAAGACTGACTTGAAGACAGCGTTGTCAGGGTAGTTTGTGTATCCCACAGCATTGGCTCCTCTCAGGAGCATCTGGAAGGGAATGTTGGGTATCAAGGACCTCAGCTCCTGCAGCCTCTTCCATGGACACTCACATAAGAAACGCATCGCCACATCAAACGTAGCACCTAGAAATGAGGAAGGGAGAAACAGTGAGATACATACATGAGTATTACAAACTGAACTCAAAGTCCTGACACAGATAACTCTGAATACTGATTGGCTAATACACATCCAAGGCCATTTTGAAAAACTAAATAAAGTACATATACATACATGTGACTGCAGACATCAGCTAAATCCTACGATGAATTCAGAGATATAAAAAAGCAATTAAGCATGCTTATAATGTTTGTTTCATAAACATGTTGTACAAATTACACACATTTATAGTAGAATTGTCCTATGATTACTATTAATAATTTATATAAATTAAAAACATTAAATATAATGTATATATAAATAATATCCATCCATCCATTATCTGAATAAGCTAAACTTTAACATCAAGTTCCAATAATCTTGTCCATGCTTTCTTTCCTCATTCCTTAAGAACAACTTTGCAGAACACTGTGCTGTTTTTGTATGTTATTACAAAGTAAAAATATCTTTAGAATTAAGATTATGTTAAATTAATATTTCCTCATTTGGAAATTCATTTCAGATCATGAAACAGTACAGTTAAAAATGTACCATGGAAAACAATAAAGAATTATTGCAAAATTGCAAATAAAAATTAAACCAATTATTTCTTTGGTCAAGCCCAATGGCACTTCTTAATCAAGGCTGAATCACAGAAACTCACAGTGAGTGGCTTACAGCTTTAATTCATGTTAACAAATGCTTTTTAGATGCTTACCTTACAGAAAGATGCATTTTAAGCCCGAAACAGAGCTCAAATTCAGAGGTATGTAGCTGGATTTGGTGGGTGTTTTTCCTTTAAGTATTTATATCTCGCACAAAGTTTAAAATCAAGGCTCAGCTTAAAGGGGTGGGTACCTGAGGTTTTGAGAGGTCTCAAATGTAAAATCAGCATTATGACAACAATATTGTGAAATTCACTCACTTCTGTGGCAGGTATGTCCTTCACAAAGTAACATTTGCTTGCAATACTCAAATTCATCAGGGTCACCAGAGAAGTGCCCAAAAGTTAAAGTCCAACAATGAACTGAAAAAATTTTTTCTCAGTAAATATAAAGGGAAGGCAAGTTTCCCCAAATGTTTTATGGAAATGTAACTCAGTGAAGCTTAAAATACTCTGCATCATTTGCCTCCCATTTCACGCTGGCTTTTCTGCTTCTGCTCAAACAAAGCTGGACCTTGAGCTGCTGTTTATGACCTTTACGGCTCTGCAGAGCCACACCAGCAACTCCTGCTCATTCTATTCAAGCGGAAGCACAACCAAGCAGGAGTCTGAGATTTTGTGGCTGTAATACAGCGGGGGAGCTGACACTAGCGTACGAACCTGTCCATGTGGCCTAAGGGTGCTTTACTGTATCGTCCAGCTGGAATGATGGACAGTGTAAGAGGCCAAATGCTGGCACAGTGGCATGTGCTGAAGGCAAGGAGCACAAATGTGGGGGGAGAAAAAAAACAAAACACTGTGTGACTGATGTGAAGCTCTGCTCATAGAACAACTAGAGCTTTTTTGCCTCTGGTGATCTTGACTCTGATCAAGTCAACATTTCCCATACTAAGGTATAGCAGGAAACCACCCCCCACACACATTTTAGCCTTTTACATATTGAAAAAATACATTTATACTTGCTTTTTCAAACATAACATATTATTTTGTTTGTTTATGTTTAATGCTATATTTAGCATTAAATATAATACCATGCAAGTGAAGACCCATTTAGGAACTAAATTGTAATTTCATTTGAAATCATCTATAAAACAGATACGTGTCCCACCTCCCCAGTTTTCCATGCTGAAGAGGTTGCTGAAGTTGTGGGCCACGAATGGCGAGACCTTTTTTAGGTCATGGGTCCGCACTCTGGTGGCCAGAAGAGATTGATGGGCATCTCTGAAGGTGGTGTCCATCAGAAGCAAACCCTGGTGGGATCGCACTGCTTTTGCAAAGCCCTCTGGACCCTCCCTCAGCAACACATCACGAAAACCTGTAGGAGGGTCACCTACAGCACACGTACAAATAGCTCCTCAATACCACAGACATTATCAACCACAGTAGAGTGTAAAGCATGAAAAGCAGCATTTAAATTACATCAGTCAGTAGCTTTCATATTTCTTGTCAGTCACACATACAGAAGTAGGCAGAGACAGACATACACACACACACACACTGGTTTAATAAATACATTTTCTAAAAGGAACAAATTACCTCTGAAAGCCACGTAATTGATTCCTCTTTACACCATAAACAAAAATCAACTAAAAATGCACCCAAAAGGCAAAGATTGTGTGGAGGCACAAACAGAAAGAAAAAAAAAATAAAATAAAATAGTGAAAAGATCCTTTTATTAACACACACCTAAAATGTCAGCCTCCTGCTTCACATGAATCAGAGTATGTTGAAGGCTTACATTTAGTCTGCAGGGGTGAAGGAGATTAAGTTGCTCTTATCATGAAAACATACACGCACACACTCACACACACACACACACTTCTGCACTCTCTCTCTCTTCAGCATGCATTACTAAAATCCCATGGCTGCAAAGGAGTGAAAGAAGTGAAGCTGCGGCTTACATTTGACTCACACTGCAGTCTCTACTGCACTCTGACTGCGCTTACTGACAGCCTGTGTGTGTGTGTGTTACTTACCGAGAGGCACTGTGGGGACGACTGGATCAATGGAGGAAGGCTTAGCCTTGACAGGGATGGGAGTAGTAGGGCCGTTCACCATAACATGACCTGAGATTAAAGCAGCCACACACAAAAAACACTCTTCAGCCATCTCACACCACACTCAAAGTCCTCAAAGCAAACCTGCCACTGCATCCTCTAAAGGCCAACTACAAAAAGCCACACCTGATTAGAAAACTAGACCAAGGCTTAAAAAGACTGCAGTGCAGGAGGTTTCCAGCTCTGTTCCTGAAGTACTGCTGACCAGTACATTTTTGTACCTCTCCAGATTTACCAAGGCCATAACTACTGTAAGAGCAAATGGTGCAATGGCAAAACATCTTTACTGGACTCCTTACACACTATGGCTAGCATATGGACACATTTACCTGCAACATCCCTTCCTCTGTAAAGGGTATTAATAGGTAGTCTGACCCACTTTGCTTCAGTGATTAGCAGTTCTCGCACTCTGAACGATTTATACTCAATGTTAGAAGACTTCTGTCAGGATTTGATTGCATTCTGAAATGGGCGCTTCACTGAGGTCAGGCACTGATGCTGGGTATTTAACTCTGGATTACCTCCACAGAATGTAAAACACTTAACGCATCTAGAAACACTTATTCATAGCATGGGGGATGAAAATTAGTGGAATTTTTAGAAAGGGGTGTGTGAGAACAACATCACAAGATAGGCAGTGGATCCCTCTGGGTGGGCATTGACTACCACCGCCCACTCATACACATTAAGATTTCATGTAATGAATTTAGATCTCAGATTCTGATTTTAAAAACATTTGTAATTCTACACTATTTTTATTATTTATTTAGAATTAATTATATAAATGGTATAAAAGGTTTGTGTGTTGATCTTCTGTATTTTATGTGTTAGCTTTCTCCCTCCCCATGGGACATCTCTCTCATGTTTTACACAAACTTGATCATTAACATCATGCAGGGACTATTTGGTTCAAACTCAAGCCAAGGTTCACATTCATTTATCAAGAAGATTATGAGTCATGGGTTTAGTTTTAGAAACACTATATAGTTTCTTGGTTTGACTTATGAAAACATGAAGTGTTAATGTGAGCCATTCTTCTGCTAAAAGCTACAAATGGAATCCTACATTTTTGTTGTGTATACAGTGTCAAAATCTCCATCAATGAAAGTCAGAAGAAAACATCATCTACTTCAGCTCACAAGTGGAAGCACTGAGTGTATCCTGAACTCAAGTGTGCCTACTCAAAAACAGCTCAACACAAAGATGACTATCCTGATAAATAAGAGAATTATTCAAATATTCAGATACTCTGATAATTACCCAAATACTGTGTGAGGTTAATTAGATGTTGACATGTTGCCTGGTAACCCATTTATAATCTGATAATGGCTCAAACAATGTAATACTTTAATGTACACGAATCTTTAAAGTACAATGATTGAGGTCTGTTTGAATCTAATTCCTCTCTCATCTAATAATGCAGCTAATCATTTAAATATTATTATTTTATATACAAGAAACAATTTAACTGTATATGATTACATTCCCAATCAGAAACTGTGAGCTTGTTGTGTGTGCGTTAGTATCACGATGGTGGTTTAGTAGGGTCAACTTGTGGGGGTTGTGAAGAACTGGTTTTCAAAAGAAACAAAGCTTATGCTTCAAACATTTAAAGTGTTAATTATAAGCTTAGTTTAAAAGTAAATCTGAAGACTATTTTGCAAGGCTTGTAAGTAATTAAAAAAAACAAGTACATCAAAAAACTTGGGCAAAGTCTCTCACAAGCTGAACTGCTTTAACACAGTGATACATAGCGTCTTTTTCCTGCTCACTATGTAGCGTGCTATATAATTTATGAAATAACAGCTCTTACACACAGTGGTACAATATGTCTAGCATTAAGCCTTTAATATTCAGCCGTATATTGCACAGCTGCCTGGCAGAAATTTAGAGCATGCTTTGTATAGCAGGCACAGTTTAAAGACGTTAAGCAGTTTGGATATAATCACTTAGTGTGGATGTAAATGGAGATGATCTGATTGTTGGGTGCCCATTTAAACAGTTCAGCTGTAATCTTCAATCAGAAATAAATGATTCAGATTGCTGTACATCTTGCTATTTAAACAGTATTTAGTCATCATTTTTGACATTGAAAATATTCTATAGCAGCATGTTCTGTTTTGATTAGAGATCTTTGAAATCATTTTATTAAATACATATGAACTGGGCCAAAGAATGTCAACCAGTTTAAATTAATTCCATTGTGAATCCTACCCAAGTAATGGAGGAGTTTCTGGGCTCGGTTCTGCCCTGGTTTGAGGTTGAACAGCTCCGGATTCTCGTCGATGAACTGCGTGTCAACTGTGCCATAAAGGAACTGGTCATTGCTCAAAACATTTTTGAGGAAGGGGATATTCGTCTGTGAGACAGAGAAGGGAAGAGAGAGACTAAGCATTAGAGAGGGCTTCTAGAGAGCAGACGCTGACCACTGGAGGAGCACAAAGCCTGTAGACACAACACACCCCAGGTGATAATGCTCCTACAGGGGCAAATAGGGCCTTTAGTGGGTAGTCCTAAAATCAATACCATTATCTAAACACTCGATACCTCGTCCATCACATAAAGCCAGGGGAGGGAGGGACGGGGAGAGGGAGAAACAGAAGAAAAAAAATTATATATAAGAGAAAAGAAGAAAGGAAGAATGAAAAAAGACAATGACATTACAGACAAAAGAAAGGAGAGGATGAATAAAAGAAAGACAATCCTTTATTAAAGCATAATGTTAAATATCACACAAAGAACATTCTCCATCAACACCCTCCAACCTCCTCAAATCCAGAGACACAGAGCTTTGTAAACACACAAAATCCTCTAGTGTGTGATTACACTAATACCTGAAAGTTTTATATCGTCAGTGTCCTGTCCTTCAGGTTCCACTAAGAAATCTGCCAAAATACAAATAAATTGGATCCTTGAAGCTTGTGATAGTTTACAGCTCAAAATAAACCAAAATGCAGGTAAACAAACACAGCCCAAGAGCCTAAAGCAGGAACTAGCCTTGGACAATCCGAGAATGGTCTTTAACAGTTTTGAACAGAAACTTTAGTACAACTTAAGTGCAGCATTAGATTTAAAAGAAGTATATGAATCTACAGAGCGTCTGTGCAGGAGCATCCCAGAAAGAAACCCATATGGAAACAGAAAGAAACACCAGTACAGACACACTTTCATACGGAAAATCCCTCACTAGCGTCTTGTGTCACGTTGTTAAATATGAGTGAGTGAGTTATAGGCCAGTTCCAACAGGTGCCTGAATCAGAAGAAAGACAAAGGCGGCGTGGGGGGGGGGTGGTTGGGGGGCAGAAGATGTGAGACAGGGTGACAGGGAGACAGGGTGAGAAAAAAAATAGTAAACCAGAAAGACGGACAAAACGTTCCAGTAAATTTGAGCTTTACAGAAAAGTAAATCCACAAAGAAATCCCAACCTTCCTAAAAAGCCCCTGGAAATGCTCTGAAAAGTACTTTGAACGTGCTCCGCTGCAGATCTGACCTCATCACTGTCCAGCTCTGCTTCTGACAGCATTAACACCCAGCTCAACCCCAAGTGATCGCCATCAGCCTTTCCAGCACTGAACTCAGAGAGAGGACTACAGCAGATGAGAGAGAGGAGAGATAAATGAAAATGAAAAGTGGTAGAGTGAAATAAATATGGAGAAAAAGAAAATTACTTAGGAGGTAAAAACTGAAGCTAGGATGAAAGCAGAAGGAGTGAGTGGGAAGAGAGGAATATAAAAGGATTGGAGAAGGAGAGAGAGGGAAATGTAAAATGTGGAGCAGCAGAGTGAGAGAGTGAAGGGAGCTTGAAATCGGAGCCTATCTTTAAAGCACTGTGTATTCCCTCCAAGCTCTTCCACCTCCACATATGCATACATGTACATCCAGAGCAGTGGGCAGGGTCCCTGAAGGGGGAGATTGGCCATGGGCCTGGTGGTCAGAGAGAGAGAGGGAGAAAAAGAGTGTCAGAGTATCTGCACAAGAGAGCAAGAGAGAGGGAGAGAGACCATCATTTTCCCCTCTCATCTTGTGAAGACTCACAAACATTGGCTGGCTCTCTGACCCAGATTTCTCTGACTACAAAAACTATAATTGCATCCTTCTCCACGCTCCACTCATTGCTCTCCACACACCGACACACTGAACGGGTCCAACAGTATAAGCACTAGCAATAATGGATGACAACACAACAGATATCACCTAAACTCAAGCTCAAAAACTGTGCTGAAGGTTCTAGAAGCTTGTATTAAAATAATGGCACATTTATTACAAAACCCATTTTCAGAGATGCTGGGACATGTTAAATGCAATAAAAAGATGGGCTTGTTTATACCCTTGAAGCTTTTTTTAACTAACAAAGTCACAAAGAATAATTCCAGTCTTTTCACTGAACGACTGGATTTATTTGACTTCTTTTGTGTTCATTTTGTAAATAAATACATGTTTGAAATGTGATACCTTCCACATGCTCCAAATAAAATTTGGGAGAAAGGCATGTTTACCACTGTGTTACAACACCGAAACATTTGGGTTCATGATATATCATAGGAGACCGCAGGACCGCAGACAGTGTCAGTCAAACACACACTAACACAGACTACAAAGCCATTTTGTTGTAGCACATACAGAATGCGGCCTGGGATTGTCTTGCTGAAATAACCATGTACTTCCCAGTATCAGAGGTCATCTTTACAGCTGCCCATGTCTCTCAATGTTTACCTCAACATAGTGCTGTTGAAGTTGTACCAGACATTGAATTAAAAGATAATGACTTTTGCCAAAAAAAGGAGCCATGTATCTATAGACAACAGACTTGGAGTTTAAAAGGTCAGTTGTGAACCAAACACACACTTACTGCAAATGCTGTCGAGCTAAAGTATCAATAGTATTATTGCTGGAAGTTGCACATTGTTGCTATTTATGATTATTGACATTATTTATTTGTATAAATATTGTTGTTTAATGAAGATATTTGGGACTTCTTCATTGCAATACAACCACGGACAAGCAGCCCTGGCTACTTTACATCTAAATACCTCTTATTTGTTTAACTATGTTGTAAATTAATGAAGGTAAAATTTTCTAAAATAAAAAAAAAAAGATAGCTTGATAACCTTAAGAGTGTAGCTGGTTTATATAAGTTGTGAAAATTTGCCTATAGTTTGGAAGTTATCTGAAAAATGTGTTAAATAAAAGGTTCTACATTTTCACTGCAACTCACTAATTGAGTGCCACCCTCTGACAACTGACTATGGACTGTGGGGCCATGCAAACCTGTATTACATGTAACACTAATGTGGAAATTTATTTTATTTAGTTTTTTTTTTTATATAGAATTTTGGTCATACTGCCCAGCACTACCTCAACATCAATGAAAATATCTTACATATGTAAGTCAACCTTGCCATGGTTACTGCTGCACATGCCATACTACGACAGATGTTGGCTTTTGCAATTATAGCTGTTAACAGTCTGGATGGTCTCTTGCATCATTAGAGTGGAAAACAGGATGTCCACCTTAACCCATGCAGTGATTTCCACTACAGAAACCTGTCTGATTTTAGTTCAGTGCCTTCTTAGAACCTGAAGATCAGAGCCAGCCAATAATGGCTTGTCTCTCTGGATTCACTGAATCGTCGTTATGCTTCATAGATTATGAAATGCTCAGGTTCTTTTCTATTTTATGATGATAAACCCCATTCTTTAATTGTTTTACTATTGGCTCACATGATCTGTCACAAACTGATGAATCTCTCTGTTTTTACTTCTGAGTCTGCCTCTCTGAGCCATCTTTTTTTTTATATAAACACAATCCTGTCACTAAACTGCTGCCAATTAACCTCAATTGTTTTTCTGTACTTTTCTCCACTCTTGTTCCCAATTGTTTGGGATGTGCTGCAGGCATCACATAAAAAAATTCTCAATTTCAACTTTTAAAATATTTTCTTTGCTCCATTTATGATTTTACACATGGGGAATAATATATATTTTGAATAATATTTTCTATATGACTATTAAATAATAAATGATAAACTATAGTAACAAAATGTTACTTTTAAAAATAATTGATATAATTAAATCATTTAAAAATAATAATGATTTCATAAATACTCATAATAACAATAGTAATAAATAATACATTATTTTCAATAATACTTTTGATCACTGTGATGAGAATAAAATTCTTGTTTATATAAATTGTGAGCTAATGCAAACGAGCACATTTTCACTGCACTGTATGTTCCTTTATTGACCTGTATCTTACCTGTTTTTCTGACGGTCCCATGATCAAATGTACCTGCATTGCAGTCTTAAATCTTACATCACTTTGTTTTACACAAAAACAAAGCCCATAAACTTACACAAGCATCTATAGGATAAGCATGATAAAGGCTTATTATTTCACCCAGAAATTATTTAAACATTTGTGGTCCTGGATCGTGAAAGCCAAACTCATCTCAAGTTTACTTGATGGCGCTCCACAGCCTAATGCTGAACGACCTTGTGTCATTCTAACCCAGGTTCAGTATGGTGACCTTATGCTCCAGGACATCATTAATTTAATTATTTTCTATAGACTTCACACACTGTACAACTGTAAATCAGGGTCCACACAATAACGTAGCTGAATTCACTAATTATAAGGGGTGTCCATATACAACATATGGTACGTATTATTTTTAAACGAGCAGCCATTAGCAAAAACAAAAGAAAATAAATCACTGTCAGCAGCCATGCCAACAATTAGAGCAAATTTTTGTTTAGTTTTGCTCTATTCAGAAAGGTTTGAATTAGCTCATCATGTCTTGAGCTGTAAGCAGTGACTGGAAAATTTAGTCATTTGTCTCTCACACCATCATTCAGACACTGGGACCAGCCGTAAAAATGTCGGGGTGTTTTATTTGTTTTCCCCCCAATGTATTAACCACAGCAAATAAACCGTAATTGTGCATTAAAACGTGCAGCATTATGGATCAGTGAATGAAAGCAAGGGCGGAGATGAGAAAAGGGAAATGAGGCTTTTATAGTTATGCTATGAGGACAGTAGTGCATATACACACGCAGCAGTTTATTAAGGAGGGGTTCAGATGGGTAATGGCCTGGTCGACATGCCGAGGTTTTAATGGCGTTTGGATACTGAGCCAACAGGGAGCTTTCAATACCATCATGCTCACACCACCACATCCTGTCTGCTCACTCAATACTCACTGCCTACAGAAACACCGAGGGTGAAAGAAATAGAAAGATGTGTGAGCTGAGGTTGTGTGTGTGTGTGTGTGTGGGGGGGGGGGGGTTGTAAGAGACCATATCATTAGAGGCACAAAGAGAAAACTAGAGATTGTGAGATTATGAGGGAAAAGAAGATACCATCATAGAGAGAGGGTGAGAGAGAGAGAGAGAGAGAGAGAGAGAGAAATGTGAGAAAGACAGGAGATAGAGAGATGGGGGATTAAGAATGAGAGGGAAAGACAGTAACAACGCAAGGGAGAAAGCAAGAGAGCAAAAAAAGAGAAAGAGTAACAACGAGAGCACGAGTGAGTGCGTGAGAGAGAGTTCCACCCCAGCTACAGGAAACAGGTTTTTGCTTTTTGGTTTGTGTGAAGAGCGCACCATGCAGTGGTGCACCACTGGAAGAGATTTTCTGCCCACTAGCCTCACGGCTCAGGGTTTTCACAATGACTGCATCAAGTGGGCGGCCACACACAGAGTGAAAAAAAAATAGAGGATGAAGAAAAATAAAGCATAATACAATCCTTCACAGAGCAGTAAGACTGAGGACCACTCCAAGGCCACCTGTTTGCCTAAGAACTGATGAGAAATTAGATTCCGCTATAAGCAGGAGAGCAGGAAATAGAAGAGCGAGCAGCAAGAACAGGCATTCATATAGAGAATCCACTGTAGAGCAGGACAAAAGACGAGACTAATGGGGATATTATAATGGTGTTTGATGGATTGCAGCTTGCATGAGCTAGTCCACAAGTGCACAGCTGAACAAGCCATACTTCAGCCGAGGAGCTGTCCGCTGTGCTGAAAAAAGGCTGCTAGGCTTTTTCCACACTGACCAGCTCAGTGCTCTGCTTTAAAACAGAGGGTTCATTAATGGCAGAAATATAACAGAACATTTGAAGGACATGCGCTATAAATAGGCCCTTTGTCCACATGTCACCAGCCATCATATCAATAGAAATTAAACAATGCCAGGGACTGAATAGCAAACCTCCTGTATCTCACTTAGTAAGGAAGGGAAAGTAAACACCCAAACCAAACAGTATAGAATAGAGACAGATTCAGTTGGTAAATAGCTGTTCAACCTGTTTTTTCTTTGGAAAGTGAGAAAAGAGACAATAGACACACAGCAGAGAACACAACACAAAGCCTTGACGAATGGTTTTATAACTGAATATGAAGGCAATTTAAAGCCACTCAATCAATGCAGCACATACTTAATAGACTTTTAACCCACAGACAGCCATGAGGTGAACCTATTCAGTGAAAGGCTTTATATCCCTGTTATCATCTAAAAAAAAAAAAAAAAAAAAAAAGCATTTACAGGCCCTTTATAAAGCTTATCTTTATATTGTTCTGCTGGTCCAGACGCCACCGCCAGAGTT
Organism: Hoplias malabaricus; assembly: GCF_029633855.1. Classification (NCBI taxonomy): domain Eukaryota; kingdom Metazoa; phylum Chordata; class Actinopteri; order Characiformes; family Erythrinidae; genus Hoplias; species Hoplias malabaricus. The sequence goes on along the minus strand of NC_089814.1, from coordinate 16,679,338 downwards.
CTTACATTAACTATGAAGTCTGGCCATATTTGTTAGATGCAATCAGCCTTACACTGCCTGCCAATCAAATCCAGAATGGACTTTAAATGTCTGCAGTTGGCATAACAGTCTGGTCTGTTATGATAGGCAGGTATGATTTTGGTGGTGGATCCTTCTCAGTGCTGTAGTGACCCTGATGTGGTGGTGTGTTAGTGTGTGTTGTGCTGTCTTTAATATATACATTGTTTTTCACACTCATTGGAATATAGGAAATGGTGGTTATGCGATAAGGTTTTGCACATTACAACAGACTCTTTCCATTCCATTCAAAAACAAACGTGCTTTGGATGAAACAGGTGGACCTTCTGGTCAGAGCCAGAAGCATGGTCCTTTTGGGCATTCAGATCAGGTTTAGGAGTGTGATATAAGTCACATTATAGAGGCAGTGCGAACAGCAGAACAAAATCAGATTTTGGCCACTTAAACTTGTTGTGTGAACTCACCCATAGAGCCCCCAAGCTTTGGAATAAACTTCCAATCTAGGTTTGCGACTCCAGCTTCAAACCTTATTTATTTAGTCCAGCGTTTGGTAATTAAATCCCTGTTGTATAAAATGTGCAGATGTAATCTGACATGTCGGTGCCGTCGTCCCGCTGCTCAGACACGGTCACTCAGGTTTGTTGACTGTGAAGCAGAGGGAGGCTGATATCTCTGGGAGCCTTCACGTCTGTGCTGTCTTTGTAGCGCTCCTCTTTTAGTTACGCTGTTCTAATGAGTTCTGCCAAAGCTACAACACAACCTAATTATTCTTATAGTGGTCAGTCACCCAGAAGCAATATCAGACCTAACTAGCTGTATGTTTCTCTGCTGAACGTCAGCCTATCCTGTCTGCTCTGACACTCAGGAAATATTGAGTGGGGTGTCCTCACCTGCCTGACGTCGGGCCTGCTTTGACCATGAGATAGTATCAACATACTTCAAGAAGCACAGATTCCCACTCATCTCTCATGGAGCAATATGCATGTGCGAAACACCATGTCACAGACTGACAGCTGAGACTGGGCTTTAAGGAGATATTCAGACTGTTTTAACATCCAAAACAGATCACTGTACACTCTTCATTCATGACATTTACAAGAATTATAACAATTAATATTTTTCTAGGCTTCAATTAAAATGAAAAATCAGTTTACAAACTGCCATGTGTATTCACCAGAAGGGGACCAGAGGGGAATTGGTCCCACTTCGAGTCTTGGATCCTTTCAAGGTTTCTTCCTGTTGCTTTGAGGGTGGTTTACACTTGCCACTCTTGCCTTGGCAGTGTGCTCAGATGGGGCTGGGACCCAGAATTCTGTGAAGCTGCTTTGTGTCAAAAGCAGTTTTAAGAATCGCTCTATGTTCAATTCAAATTAAACTTCATATTAAAACCTCATATCTCTATCATATGTTTCTAGCATTTGTTGTTGTTGTTTATGTTTTTGCGCCATTTGAGAATAACACCTACTCTTTACATTCTGTGAACCACCCATGGTAACACTTCCTATGAATTAGGTATCAATAATGCTTACTAACACTACATATGTGCTACACCATATATCTAAATATATTTCCTGAAGTGGGTACAGTCACTAGTATAAGTCTTTACAAATGTAAGCTCATAACACAATATGATTTCATCAGAACACTAAACATAATAGCACTATTTTGGTTTAGTTAATGTTCTCTAGTGTATGGTACTAGAACCCTAGAGTGTAAATGTCACACAGCTCTAAGGTCTCAGCATCCTGGGTTTCCTCTGGGTGCTCTGTTATTTTCCCCTAGTCCAAAAACACAAGATCGGAGAGGCTATTTGTAATTGTTCACAGGCTGAATGTGTGATGCAAACAAGTTCTTTACCGAGGGTTTGATACGGCCTTAGTCCAATGATTGCAGTTCGGCTCCTGACTCCGTGCAACCCTCATGAAGCGGTTACAGAGAAAGAGTTAATGAATGAACGAACAAATGAATATTGTTGTTTTACAAATTACAGCTGCTTAAGAACAATTATACCAGCTTAGGACAGACATTTCTCAAGTCGTATAAATACAGGATTCATAGAAAGCTACACCTAATTCACAACAAATGAACCTAAAAATATTGCCCACAATTACAATCTCATTATACTGCTGTATGTTAGTGGGCCATCACAATATGGGCCACCATTTTAGATAACAGTGTCTGCAAGATGCTCATTATAACTGTAAGGGCATCAGATACAGGGGCTGTGTGCTAACACTGACATAGAACTCAAAAGTGAAACCCCTGTTCACAGAGGTGCTCTTATGATATGATTTATGAAGGACATTTTTAAACTACAGCTAATTTGCTGATGCATATTAAATGGAAAAACGCTGGGACAATGAGATTTTTTCATCTTCCTCTAATTACAGTAGTATGGATTTCCTTTGCTATCCAGAGCCTGCTATATGTCAGCGATGTACAGTAAGTGCTAGAAGATGAAGCACAACATGAACTCATGGAGCCAGTGGAAACGGGTGGAGGCTGAAATTCCAGGCTTACGTGCTGTCTGCTTTACTGCTCGCTGCTGAGCGCTGTGTAGCGTTGTACTGCATGGAGTCAGGCCTCTATATATAGCCATGCTCAGAGACTGTGACTGACTCACTCTCCTCACCTAAAAACGCAGAGCCCAGAAAAACAACAGAGGGAATGGGTGCCAAAGGGGGTGGGGGGTACAATCACTCAATCACACTTTTGCTTTATGAGTTCGCCATGCAGCTTTGCTCACACACTATTACCATGTGTTTGTCGTTTTCTCTTCGGGACACATGACTAACCTTTGCTGCTTGGCAAGACCAAAATGCCCAATCTGTATTGTATCCTTTTATTTTTTTATTTAAATGGTCACAGCAATACAAATTTCCACCTTAAACCCATCGCCAAGAGCTGTGACAACACAATGGCCAACATTTGCTACGTAGGCTATTTGCACTTCTAAAATTAGACTACTCACACAAGCAGCAGTAGTGAAATCTTTGTGATGTCTTGTTGACGCAATCATAATTAGAGAAGAAGCACAGATAACCACAAAATGAAAAGACGTCAGCCAAACAGTGTTAAAGATAAGTAAAAGCATGTAAAAATAGCTGTAAAGGCCAATTACTGAGTGCACAATAGCAATTTGAAATGCAGGTGACAATCAGCTCATCTAAGTGCTATTTATATGTTATCTCTGCACATCCAATAATAAGATTTTGAATTTGACATAGCCCTGTGAAGAACTGGCGCCCCCTCCAGGGTGTATTCCTGCCTTGCGCCCAATGATTCCAGGTAGGCTCTGGACCCACCGCAACCCTGAACTGGATAAGCGCTTACAGATAATGAATGAATGAATGAATTTAGCATCTGCCCTATAATGAGGTCATGCCAAACCTTCATGGTCATGAATCCAAAGAACATCACTTTCTGAATGGGTAGGATGGCATTATATTTTCCACCATGCCTGAGATCAAACATTGAGTTGTGGAGTATTGGAAATGCCTCTCTGTAACAAACACCATTATGTTTTGATGAAAAACAATCATTTAACACCAGTGCCTTACTTTACTCAAGTTGTAAGGGCTGGATACAATCAAATCCTCCCAGAAAGTTGCTAAAAACTTTCTAAAAGAGTAAAAAGAAGAGCACATGATTATTATTCTCTTGAAGAAATTTGACACCTTTTCGTCATATAGTGTACCTGAGAACCGTCTGGGTGTGGGCTAATTATATTGAGATGAGCAGTCTTGATTGATATGCCTTTGTAAAACTCTCCCAGTCTGCTGTGCCACTCAAGCAGAACACAACAAAATAGTGATAGTGTAGAGGAATGAGTGAAACAGGCAATGAATATGCAGGTGCTGTTTTAGACAATGCTATTTTCTCCATGGCTCACTAAAAACATTATCCAGATTGTATGTGTCAGTGCTGTAAATAAGCTATGATTCGTATTCACTTTACTGCGGGATGTATATTGGATGAGGGATACAGACATTAACTAGGTTAGTGTACAGTCATTACTTATCTCTAGCTAAATATAATGTGATTAGATTCAAAGAGAGTGAAAATGTATGGAGCACAGTTTTGATGAAACTGAGTGGGTGGAACAATCCACATCTGAAGTGTAACTGGAGAGAGTAAAGTTTACATAAGGTTTACCCAAGATTAGGATCTAAATTACACTGACAGAAGAAATGAATGAAATCCAATGAAAAATGAGAGACATTTATTAAACATGGTAGATAGGTTCCTAGCCGTGTTGTTTTGATGAAATCACACAAGTAACAACTCAATGAAATATATCTCAATACATTCACATTCGTTTTCATGAAACATATGTTGTAAACATACCATTTCAACCAGTTTAAATTAGTGCTGTTAACACAGTATTCTTGAAAACAGAATTTCTCATTTTAACAAATTTGTACACCACTCCCATATTTCACAATAGTGGCATATCGGTGGTTTTATCTAGCAACACAAACAATATCTTTACATTACATTTTATTTAAGCTCAAATATGTATTAAATATTATAACTAACCCTTACCCTTCCTCATCTCTCACACATCCAGTTTCATCTCATTTCTTGAGCCATGAGCTGCATTGTAGAGATGTCTTCTTTGTCTGATGTTAAAGCTCTGCCTGAATATATTCTCAGAAGATTAAGATATTCTAAACCATAATCAAAAATACACTGAGATATTATAATAAAGTTATACGTTAAAAAAAGCCAGTTTGTTATGCATATGACACTACACCTTTATCACCTTGCCAAAATTAGCATTTAAAAATTGTTTTATGATTATATTTTTTTACCCTTAAACAGTACTTACATAAACATACTTCTATATAACTCTGATTTTGCCCTTAATGAATAAATATTGACTATTTATTCTACATTTAAATATCCATTAATAAAAACTTTGGTCTGCAATCAATCAGTTAATGTATTTTTAAATCAATAGACAGCCCTAGTTTAAACGACTGCCATCAGACATTACATAATTATTGTTTAATAATCTCAAATAAATCATTTTGCAACATATGAAAGGGTAGCTCTAGGCTGTAAGAGTTTTGAAATCCATTTGTTTGGTTCATTCTCAAAATCTCCACCAATGATCAAAACAATTAGCAGATTTCTCGAATAATGGTATTTTCAGTGTCTCCAATCACAAGTCACTGCAGCTCATATTTTGTGGCACCTTACATTTTCGTTGTCCTACTGAGGAGCCTACTGCTTGGGGCTGGTCTGAGCTGAAGTGTGGAAATGTGTGTTTGTTGGCGAGGGCTTGAGGGTCAGCTAGTAGCTATCCACACTCCTGCAGCGACCTCCTGCTGTCACAGAAGTACTGATAGAGTGGTAAAACTCCAAGCCATTTCTTTCCCCACAGTCCTCAGTCCACCTCCCCGGTGCAACTCCAGCCTCCGCTTCTTTCCCTTCCACTACTTTTACCCCCCCCCTCCCTTCATATCGCCTCTTCTATTCCATCTCCCATCCTCATATCGCAAGCCAGCGCTGCTCCAGGCTCTTCTGCTCCCCCTCCCCTTCTCTCTCTCTTCCTTCCTCTCCCCTGCTCTCTCCCTCTCCCTCCCTCCTGCTCTTTCTTTCTCTCTCTCCTTTCACGGTAGCAGACACGTTGCAGTCACAGACAGACACACGCATACACACACATTCTGTGTACGCAGACATAGACGCCGACTCCCATCTCTGCACCAAAAGCCACAAATCAAAGCGTGGTTCAAGCACTGGTCCAGGGATCGGAGGCAGGACGAAGGAACAAAGCGATGACTGGCAGAACGTCCGCACGACAGCAACCTTCCCTCGGCATCCCTAGGCAAGGCTTCCAGAGTTAAAGCGCCTGGCTCTACCCTGGACTTGTAGCAGGATTGAAAACAAAAAGGAGGCAGCAGTGGGAGGCTCCACCAAGTGCACCATAAAGGAAAGTACAGGTTGATCAAGATTTACTGCCAGCACTGGAGAGAGGACTAAAAGCTCTCTCTGGAGAGGACTCAAAGAGCAATGAAAAGGTTGGTAAACGTTTGCCTTTCCCCTCATTTGTCTTGAGGAAACTCTGCCGGAGAAACAAGAGCGAGCTGAGCCTTGGAAATGCTCGTAGACTAGAGAGACTAGAGAGATGTGCTACTGAATGGATTAATCTCAGAGCAAACAACAGGGGCTGGGACAGCTCACGGTGGGAACCATGTAGAGCACCGGGAGTTTCACAAATGCATCTTAAGTCAAACTGGATAGCCTGTACAGGGAGCACACACAACTAGTTTCAGTCCGAGCCCACAGGGGCTGCTTGAAAGCCGTCCTAATTGGATTATTTGCTTTAATGCACCAGTTTTCCGGAAGATCCCATTAATTTACCATCTCTGATGCAGACTTCACACGTATGGAGGTCTTCTTCCATGTGATTTCAATTCTCGACGGAAGGATTAAAACGGTCATGAAAAGGGCGTTCAGTTAAGGGCCAGTGTGAGATTCCCTGGTCTTGTCCAAAGTAGCAAAGACAAGAGATGCTGAAACAGAAGAGAGCTGCAATCCAAGTGTCTAATACTGCTGGTGTTTTTCCTCTTTGCCCATTTAAATTCAACCAGACTGTTTAATTACTCATCTAGTAATTTGGTAACTGGGCAGAGGTTGGGACAATGCAAAAATCAGCAGGTGACAATGCTTACAGGCTCATACACCACACCTTAGGATTTTTGATATCACCACAAAACCTTGAATGAATGAAAATCAAGTAAACATCCAAAAGAACGCCTGGTGAGAGGCACTGAGGAGCCATGAACACTCAATAAAAACCCAGAGGATTTACGTGAAATAATTATGTGATTGTCATCGGCTTATTGGGTTGATTAATCATCTTCAAGGATCAAGGTGCTTGGATTTAATGAGACTGAAAAGGATAAAATCAATGCTCCAGCACTTCCTTCTCTCCCTCTGTTCAAATCTTCCTTGCTGGGGTTTTGCTTTTCGACATTAGGGGGACCAGTATGAGACCTCAGCTCCTCAAAACAGGAAAAATAAGGGACCTTTCAAGATCTTGATGTAGCACAGACCAATCAGGTATGAACTCTGTTTCTCCCATCTCTCACACTGACACATGCACACGGCTGGCAGCTGAAATCACAGAGGCTCTCTCTCTGTTTGCAGGACACTGTTTACAGGCCATTACATCTAGTTCTGCACTAGATCAGTCTTTTAGTAGTGATTCACCACTGGAATCCTTTAAAGGTTCAAGGATGGGTGAGAAAATTATGTCAAGATTTAATTAACAAAATCTTAATATTCAAAAACTTACAGAAGCAAGCTACTTCCAGACAATTTAACGCATTAATTCACTTGTTATAGTGATGTTCAAGTTGCAGCCCCATCTTCTCTCTGTAGCACACCAAAAAAAAATTTCTCGCAGTCAAACTGTGCTCTGTGTGCGTGACAGCGGAGCCATTATGTAAGGCTCAAATGAGCAGAAATTGAGGTATTCCAAGTACCATAAAAACACAGAAGCTTACGACACCATAATATAACAATGCCATCAACAACGACGTATTAACCCACTCAAGCATCCACCATTAATGTTCAGAGTTATTGCCATATTAAGAACTGGTGGAAGGCTTCGGTCTAACTCAAAGCCAATCTAAAATCATTTACACGCCATTTACACGTCTTGGGCAGGATTGTAACACACTATGACAGAACACACACACACACAAAGATACATTCCACTCTCAGGCAGTTATGGATCAGGGTAATGGAGCGATCAGGCCACTGTAGGAAAGCAGCAGGCAGCTGAGAGTAAAGAACAAACAGAAGGACACAGAGAGCCAAAGTAAACAGAGTTTGTAAGTGCCCACAGATACAACAGCATCCACCCAATCTCACATCCGCAACAGACAGAAGGAATGGGCCATTCATCACTGTCCTGTGCCAGATCACATGAGCCCTCGTCTCTGGTGACCACACAGACTCCAGCTCTCAATCACAGTACAAACCAAAAGACTAGGGGCACTGATAAGTCCTTGTTATGCCTTCCAAGTATATGATAAATGCTTAGAAATTGAAGCAATTGTCTGAAGACTCCAAATGAATCCATTAATCATTAGCAGTGGATATGAATAGCAAAGCTCTCCAGTGGTTCCTCTGTGAACTGATACATAGTTTGATTAATCAAGCAGACACTGGATGAGCAGGTTGGCACAACCCCAAAACCCCATAATTAATGGACAACAGCGTTTGTGCCGAGAATCCATGAGCAGAAGAGTTGGGAGAGCCCATGCATTATCAATAAGGTGGGGGGGGGGGTAAACTAAAAACAGGTGGTCCTTTATTTTAACAAGAATTTTAAATATGTCTTGGTTTCAGACAATTTCCACCAAAGTAAGTCTGGTGCTGTTGGGGATTTCATGAGATGAAAGCGCTAACATTGTGTTTTTTTTCCTCACTTTAGGTCTGTGGATAAATAAATATATCATGCCAAGCCCAGGGCCACTGTGGCCACGCAGGATAAAAGAGCTACTGCTAGGAAAACTTCATGATTCAAAATGCATTTGCACCAAAACGGCACATCTTGGTTTTATGTCTCCAGTGACTGTGCTGTGGTTGGGCCTTGTGAGCCATCTCCTAATGGGATACAATCCAGGTGTGTTGGCTGGGGAGACATGGGGCATGGTGTCCATCTGCCCGTTCCATTGTGTGTGTCGGAACCTATCAGAGTCTCTAAGCACACTCTGTGTGAACAAAGGACTGCTTTTTGTCCCACCCAATATTGACCGTCGCACTGTGGAGCTTCGTCTTGCCGACAACTACATCTTGGAGGTGGGGGGAGCTGATTTTGCCAACATGACAGGATTGGTGGACCTGACACTGTCACGTAACACCATCCACGCACTGCGGCCTCTGGCCTTTGCTGATCTGGAAAGTCTGCGGTCGCTGCACTTGGACACGAACCGGTTGACTGTTGTGGGACCTCAGGATCTAACAGGTCTTCTCAATCTTCAGCATCTCTTCATAAACAACAACCAGCTTACTGATGTCTCCTCTGATGCTTTCGACGACTTCCTAGCAACACTCGAGGACCTGGACCTGTCCTACAACAACCTCCGCAGGATTCCATGGGAAGCCATCCAGAACATGGCCAGCCTAAGCACCCTCAATCTGGACCACAACCTTATAGACCAGATAGCTGAGGGGTCTTTCGGGGAGCTTTACAAGCTCTCCCGCCTGGATATGACCTCAAACAGGCTGCAGACCCTTCCACCTGATCCTCTATTCTCACGTTCACAGATTGGGGTGGTCAGCCCCACGCCATACAATGCTATAATCAGCCTGAATTTCGGTGGCAATCCTCTACACTGTAACTGTGAGCTATTGTGGCTGCGGAGGCTCACCCGTGAGGACGATATGGAAACTTGTGCCACACCTGTGCACCTCGCGGGACGTTACTTCTGGTCAATTCCCGAGGAGGAATTCACATGTGAACCTCCTCTCATTACACGCAACACCAATAAATTGTGGGTCTTGGAGGGGCAAAGGGCCACACTCAAGTGCCGTGCCATTGGTGACCCTGAGCCAGTTATCCACTGGGTATCCCCAGATGACCGCATTGTGGCGAATTCCAGTCGAATCCGATCATACTACAATGGAACCTTGGACTTTCTGGTGACTCGTGCCAGAGATGATGGAACTTACACGTGTATTGCTATCAATGCAGCTGGGGAGTCCACTGCCCAAGTGGACCTTAAGATCATCCCACTGCCTCACCGTGGTAATGGGACAATCCCCCTTATTAACCACAGAGACCCTGGTTCCTCAGACATCAGCAGTGGTAGAGGAGGCACTGCAGGTGGGGCAGGGGTGGTAACAGTGAGGAATGTGACTGGAGGTGAGGGAGAAGATGGAACTGGCAGTAGTAACCCTGGAACTGAGAGACTGGTGGGAGTTCTGGGAGTGACCTCCAACTCTGCCGAGGTACGATGGCATATGGGAAGAACCTCAACGCCTTACTTGGTGTGGATGTACCAGATTCAGTACAACAGCACAGCTGATGATGCACTTGTGTACAGGTAGGCATGTGTGTTTACTTGAACTGTGTAACCACAGCGACCCTGCAAATCACCTAGCACAGTCTTCTGATTGAATATTAACAAAACGATAAGGTCATAAGTATCAGACAGTACTCCAAACAGGGAGGATACATACCAAGCCTAACGATCTGAAGAAATGCTGGGAGATAATAATCACAAAAGAGGAAAGTGGAGCAAGGGGTAGAACTACTGCGTCTACGGAAGGGTGGATGAGTTCTTTAAAAGAGCACCGACTACACAGTCCACAACGATGTCACAACCTATCAGGCTGACTGAAATGGATCTAAAGGGAAGGAGAGAGGCAAGAGAGTGTAGTGAGGCAAGACAGACAGGACATAATGGGAGGAAGAGGGCTATAGTAGCCATTATGTTAGCGCTGCTCAGAAAGGTAGAGAGCAGCTTAGTAATTTTCGGTAAATGTCTCACAAACAAGCCAGTACTGACAGTCTTCATACTACATGTCAAGCAGAAACATACAATACCATTTTCATCATTGTTTTTCTCTCTGTCCTTCAGGCAAACCCACCCCCTCAAAGGACTTTAGTCTTGAGTGTGCTGCACTTGATTACTCTGGAGGAGTGCTCAAAACAAACAAATAACCACCCCCCCCCAAAAAAAAAAAAAAAAAAAAAACCACACAAAACAAAACACACAGGGCCCCTAAACCGGGTGCACCCACATAATGAAAATATATCAGAGAAGTGAAGCAGGTTATAGCAGAAACCTATGCATTTTTAATAGGTTTGCCATTAAATCACACCATGACATAATGGCTGAAAATGGCACACAGAGACTACACTGCATCACACTGTTGGTGTCCTGTAATGGAATCAATAATGCACAGTGAGAGGGAGGGGAGCAACTTAGTGTGACACATGGATATAAATATGGGGATGGGAGGGGGAGAAGACAGGGAAAAGGAGGACCTATGAACAGTGGAGTGGGGTGAGGCAAGACAGGGAAAAGGAAGCGCTTGGGTGAGGCAAATCTCAGAGGTTTGCTTCTCCTCTTTCATCAGTTATTCCGCAACACAAGGCAGAGCAGGGACATGAGTGGGAGGGTAGGCATATAGCACCGATAATGGATCTGTTACTAATGCTTAGCTCATCAGCATGCAAATGTTCTCAGTCTAAACACCGTTTGCCAGTCTGGACCAGTAAATGACTTCCACAATACACCGCACAATGACACGGGACATTTTTATGCCACACTTCACTGGCTGTTGACTGGCAATGTTCCCAAAAGGGGCTTTGGGCTCAAACGTTCAATAAGACTTGGCAATACTGAGATGTGCAGTTGAATCCAGGTGGTCTACCAGTTGTGATTGGTTTTCTTGACAGGCAATCCCCTAGAACTTTTAGAAGATTTGTTTGTAGTGTGATTTGCATCGTCTAAGTGCTGCAATCACACCATTAAATTCTCAATAACTCAAATTCTCAAGGAGTGCTGGAATTTGTAGTGTTCACAATAATATATGCTCCGGCAAAAATAAGACGTCTGACTTTTAGAAGAACACATTAGTATGACACATTTATGGCAAAGCTTGTAATTCTCAATTATTCATTCCATATTGAAATGTATGAGTATGGCAGCCTATGCAAATTATTCATTGATATGCAGTAAATAACTGGGCTTACAAACAAGAAGCCAGCTTGCATGTAAACACAGTCTTTGATAACACACTGCTACATTTATTCAATGGTACAATCATTTTTTTTACTTAAGGTCTGGAGATCAAGGATAGGGCAGAAGCAAGAGGTTCAGAAAATAAAGATCAAACAAAATGAATGCAATAAAAACATTTTGGCATACGTAAGGCAGACGGGACAAAAAGGGCAAAAAGCAGATTGAAGGCTGCATAGAAGAGATAAAAAGTGCTCAAGGCCATTCTGCAATAGCTGGCAATTACCTCTCAATGGTAAATGCCTGATTCATGTGTAGCCATCCAGAGCACTTTCATTATAGGTCTGTATACCAATATAGTCCAGTGGCCACAGTTGGAGTGGTGCATTAAAGAGCTTCATATCGACTGTTTCAGCAGGAGCTGGAGGACAAAGTGATGATTTTGAGATAGTAAAGACTAGTGTAGGAGGGAGTCCTCCAGGCTAACAGCAAGAGAACACAGAGGTTTCTCTGCAAAAAAAAAATCCTGTTGCTCATCAGGCCGCCACTTTTCCCAGTGTCTGTGATTTCCTCTGAATTTCCTCATTTTCACAATCTCTTGTGATTTTTTTCTTTTTTTTAGCATGGTATTGATTTAGACCATTTCCACTACAAAAGAAAGCTCCGGAAGCTCTTACCTCTCAGACTAGCTATAATCATCATTAGTGTTCTTGAGCTGTTACTTATTGTATTTCATTTAATTCATCTCGCAGTTTTTTTTTTTTTGCTTGACAAGATCCTTAGCTTTTTCTTCCTGTCTCTCTCACTCTTTCCCGACAGAATCCTGCCTCCTACCAGTAACAGTTTCCTGCTGAAGAACCTGGTGTCCGGTGCGGACTACAGCTTATGCGTCTTAGCTATATTTGACGATGGCATTTCCTCCTTGGCCACTACTAAAGTGTTGGGCTGCACCCAGTTCAGCACTAAAGAGGATTACCCAGAATGCCGCTCTCTGCAGGCTCACTTCCTGGGCGGCACACTGACCGTGATGGTGGGTGGGGTGGTGGTGGTCACGTTGCTGGTTTTCACTGTGGCTATGATGGTGCGGCACAGAGTGTGTGGAGACTGTCGGGATGACGCCAACCTGTCGGGAGAGTTCATGCCAGTCAAAGGGGTGGATGTTTACGCCCAGACCAATGGAAACAACAGCGTGATGATGGTGGCCGTGCCAAACGGGTTGCTGGGCCAACAGACAAAAGCGGCACCAGCCAAAGCCAAGCACAAGGCGAAAGCCAAAAAAAGCCCGGAACCCAACAGTGGCCAGGGCACAGACACAACCCCGGGGAGGGACAACTGTGCCCTCTCTTTCACACCAGAAGGTGAGAAAGAGACACTGTACTACTCCTCAGCTAAAACTGCACACACCCTCCCTCAGACTGGGCACAAGGGAGCAAAGCATGCAGGCAGGCTGAAGCACAGGAGGTCTCTGGACAGGGACAGAGACAGAGACAAGGAGCAAGGTAAGAGACAAGCTTTAGCCTCTCTAGCCCAGGGAGGGCATGAAGTAGGGGTGGTCAGCACAGACTCTGGACCAGGAGAGTCTCGATCACTGGGGACCAAAAGGAGCAACTCTTTTGACGCGGGGGACATCAACACCACCTCGTGCTACAGCTACGCCAAGCGTCTGAGCGTCATCTGGACCCGCCGCAGCCAGTCACTGCACGGAATGCTGGTTCAGTGCGCGTCCACCACTAGCTCGTCCAGTAGCAGCAGCGAGCAGTACGGCCACGCACTGACGCAGGGCTACCTGCATGCCTACGCCTCCAACAACTCCTCCAACTCCAACTCGAACTGTAGCATGGCTGCCAATCCCGGAGACCTGGAGGAGAGCGTGGTATAGGGCTGATGCGAGACACGTAAAACAAGAGAGCAAGCGTGAACAACACTAGTGTCTAAGGCCAGCCTGAGGGAAAGAGCTCCATGTGCAGCATGTACCACACAGATAAACATGCCAAGCAAAATATAGTACCGCCAGGAGGAGGAATCACAAACCTTTTTCATCCAAATGAAGAAAATGAAAAATTATTAAAATATGGAAAATAAATGGTCAAGAAACAAAGGTGTAATGAGGAGAAATGTACACCTCAAATAGGGTTGCCAATTATTTGGTGACCGCTATTATTCTGAGCCAGTATGAAGCCAAAATCAAATTATAGGAAGACAAAGAACAAAAGGGGAGAAATGAGATTCAAGGACGCATTTGTGCAGTCGACAGGCCCTAAGCATATGGGGATTACAACCTGGAGCTTCTGTTTCGACAAGATTAATTAACCAATTAATAAATTATTGAAAAAGTCAGCCACTACTTTATACCAATGCGACAGCTTTTGAATGCAAATGAGGGGCTCAACAAGAGGATAAATATCAGAAAAACAATTGCGTAACCCAGGCAGGGAGCGCAATATCCACTGAAATATGCTGCCACAAGAAAGAAGCACACTTTTTTATGGCTTTTGATGAAAGAGGAGGTTGAATGAATTTTAATACCCTCTAAAGGTTTTCTTTTTTTGTGTGGTCCTCTTGCAACTGAACATTAATTGAAAATGAACTGCAAGAAGTAATGTGACAGAGAGCACATAAAAAGACCCATTTGTTCATGTGTATGTACCATCATTCAACAGTTCCACTGGTCTGACCTGCAAATTTGAGTGTTCTCCTATGAGCCTTTTTCTTCAGAATAAAAGAAAGAGATCTTATATTCTGGAATAAAGTCACTATTTTTGAGATGCTCCATCTGTTATGATAGGAGTCTTTGCTAAAATAGATCTGCATGAATAATGACAGACATCTAAAACAGTGTTTTCACTAGTAACTACCTTACATGAAGCTTTAAACGTCCAAGGTTTGCAGACAACGTGCAGCTACCTTAAGGTACATGATGAACGAGTCTAAGGTCACCGTGCTGAATGCCAAGCAACAGCAATACATATTAAACTACCAGCAGTGGGCTGTCAAGCAGGGGGTTGACTTGTATTAAACTGAATGGATTTCCATTTTGGATGAGGTTGAGTGACTTCTGTGATGCAAAACAAATCAGCCTATATCAGTACCTGACCTTACTAATGCTCACAGCTTTGTTATTAAACCCTTACAGAAGCTTTTCAGAAGATTAGAAGCAGGGAACAAACAATCTATTAATAAATTTTCATGAGAAATGTTGGGTGAGCATGTGTCAACAGACAATGTCCCAAAGGCACTAAACTGGTAAGACTTCCTACAAATCCTGAATTTACAATGATACATTTATAACCTCAAACTCATTTTATAAATGTCCCAAAGACACTAAAATAAGATTTTTCAAAATGTATATATAATCCTGATACCTTTTCTTATGAAATCTTGTAATTATAATGATAAATATGTTCACAGGCGTTTTGGCATACATAAAACTTCATAACGGCAGGCACAATTTAGTTGCTTATAAATTGTTATAAGAGTATGGTAAACATTAAAGAAGAGAATTATAATGTCATACCGTCAGTTCATTAGACAATTATATTCATTACAAATCTCTGGCAATAGTAAGACATTTAATTTATCTCGTAACTTGACTTGAAGTCGTGTACTCTTACGCTATGCATTGAAGTGCACCTATTTTTAGAGCAGAGATGCCAGATATGATAATGTATATCAACAAGTTTATGAAAATAGGATTCAATATTTTACCTGCCCATATTCTTCCCATTAACACACATTAATTAAGCTCCAATAAGATAAATAGTAATAGAAGGTAGGCTTTAGGTAAGACAGTGTATTTAGCAAATTCTTTGTTGGTGGCAAAGTTGAGCGGGCAGGGAAGCACAGATGTCAAAGTGAAAGAACAAATGGCTTGTTAAAAGTCCAGAAAAAGGTGCTTGAGCCATCAGTCATGGTTTTATTGCCAAGGCTGTGCCATTTCCAGCCATATTTCTCCCCTTGCCGTTACCGGGTAGATAAAGAATAGAGTTTCTGACAGAGGATGACAGGCCTATAACACGAGTGTTTGTGCAACAGCTGATAGAAGAGAGGGACTGAGAAAGGGCTGGAGACTGATGGCAGGGGCAAGGGCAAGGAGGGATAAGGAGGGAGAGGTGGGTGCTGCTGTGTGGAAGAGAAAGGGAGAAATGTTGTGCTGCAGCAGGGAGCCTTTACTGTGAGCAAGACACTCGTTTACATGCCTCTTCATGCCACAGACCATGTGAAGTGCATTGTTATGATGTGTGGTCATACTGCTGAAGCCCCCAAAGAGCTAAATATAGGCAAAGTGTTTGTGTGATGACAGAAGGGAACTAAGCAAGGCCTCGTGGAGAAGAGTCTGGGCGCTGTACATTCAAGCACCCTAGAAACAGAAAGAAGCAGAGGGAGGTCAGTGTTGCAATGCCTTGGAGGGCATTTTGAAAAAGTAGAATTTCTTAGGTTTACTACTTTTTTTTTTACCACTACCCCTTGTTTTAGAATGTTATCTTGCCCCTTGGGACTGAGTTAAAATTTGCAGTGTTTATAACCTTCCTCCGCGAAGCAGGACAACCCTTCAAGAGCCTGAATACTTCAGCAGTGCTTCGCTGCTAGTCTACAGTTATAAGAGAGAAGATCTGCTGGTCACTACTGTAATTAAATTAAGGGCATCATATGCCTTTAAAAGCATTTGACAATCCTGTATTTTCAAGCACTAACTCTCTGCGATATGAAGCTGAACTCTTTCTTCTTTTTTTTTATTTAAACTTCTAGATCCACCTTAAATGTTGCAGTAGCTGCAGGCACAATAATGCAATTTGTAATTGCTTCACCATTTAAGGTGGAACTGTAAATTCAAAGGCAATGGCATACTACTCGATTTATGCTTGTTACGAAGTAAATGGACGTAATGCATTGAAACTGCATTAAACTAAGAAAGATGCCAGTGATTTACTAGCCATTCTTAACCCCTTCGCAAATATCTCAGTTTGAAGGGATATATAGCTCTAGCCCTTGGCCTTAGCCCTCTTTCCCAAAAGGAATTGAGACATCCGACCCCTAGGTAAAATGGAGGGGTAGGGCTACACCCCAAATGACAGTTCTATATATATAAAAAAAAATAATAATAAAAAAAAATAAAGTCAATAACCATCTGTAACACTTCCTATGAATCCTGTATTCATACGGCTCTATAAATGCATTTATGAGGTGTAATATATCATTCTGACTTTATAATGCTTGGCGCAGTTGCTCTTAATTATTTACAATGTAGAACACTTCATAAAATACATGTATGTGAAGTCAGTTTGTTTTCAGGACACATTATGTGTTTTAAAGAACAATGCAGACCAGGACCTTGTTATAGTGCCTTTAGAGCTTTTATAATTTTATGAACAGCTGCTTCAAAACACGTATGGAGTTAAGCCATCGCAGATACACTCACCTATGCAATTTGTAGCACTTTTTAAACATGCTGTCACTATTTTGTTTTATTATTTATTATTATTTTTTTAATTTCAAGTGTTGGTTAACTAAAAGATATCAAGTAACAGAAGATGAAGAACAAAAAATCCTATTGCATAAGCTTATGGTACCCAGCTTTACTGAGAAATTCTACCTTACGAATTATCCTACAGTTTTACCCAATTAGGACACACTGCATCACATTAGCACACTGAGTGGATCATGTATGCAGAGCAACATGCAGCAGCCATGCACACAGAGACAGGCTGTTCTTTCTCTTTCCCTGGCTGTGAGAGCTCTCAGGCAGCTGCAACCACTGGTCTCCAACTCACTCTCTCACTCCCTCGCAATTTTCCCTCTGAGGCTCTTGACAGGCCTGTAGCTTGTGCTGCACAGACCCACCAACTGCTCCAGCCTCAGCAACTCTAACAGCAATTGGAGCCTTCAAACTCCAAACCCACTCAACATGGAGACTTGGAGGCAGCTACGCTAGCGAGGGAATGCTTCTCTCAACCGATATGCATTGTTCAGACAATGACAACACACACAAAAGGCCACAACTTTGGCTGTCAGCATGTATGCTCCATAAAGAGAACCGCTGAAAATGCTACACCTAGAAGAAGAAAAAAAATAAAGATCTCATCTGCTCCTTTGTGGTTTAGGCTAGAGATGTTTCATGGAAGACATACCCGGTTAATTGGGAGAGGAGAACAATAACGTTAAGAATTACTGAGGACTCAAAACTGCTTTCAAATAAAGTTACTAACCCGCTTCGACCTCAACCCCCTCCCGTTTTCCTCCTCCTGATCTGTGTCTGAAGTACAGACAGAATGGATGATGGGCAGAAAACAGCTGAAGAGTGTGCCTGGATTTCTCTAAGGCGGATGGGTCATGATGTACCCACTCAGTCTCCAATTTAAGGTGGTTGTTAAGGTGTAGTGCGTGTGTGTGTGTGTGTGTGTGTGTGTGTGTGTGTGTAAAAGAAGGGAACTTAAAGCTTTAAGGAGCAAATCACGTCCATGACTTTCAACCGCCACTCTCTCCTCCCCTCTTTGCCAGCAGAGAATTACCCAATAACCTCTGCCTGCTCTCTCCCCAGCCTTTCTAGTCTCTTCTTTGGTCTCTCTCCCTCTGCTGTTATCCAGGCTCACACCCTCCCAACGGGACGGGGAAGAGTGTGGGAGTCTGACAGGAGCTTTCCCCAATTGAGTTCAGACTGTCAAACCCCCTGCTTCCTGCCTCCCCCTTACCACCCCCACTCCCACAATCAGTGACAGAATCCCTCGTTCCGAACAAGTCTCAGCTGCCAGTGTAGGAAATGGCACTAAGTAATACCTCTTAAAGCTTGTGAGGGCTTCTGTATTTTTCCCCTTTCCTATGCACACCCTTTGTTCACAACCCTTTGATTCTATTCCTTTTCTTGCCCTCCCTTCATATTGGTAACAAAAGAGGGACAGAAAAGCTCAGATCTTCCAGGTGGACTAATGCTTGTAAGGGCTCCCTAAGAAACACTGATGCACAGTTGTTCAACATGTCGATCCATGTCGAGTCAAGCCTCAAACCTCTGGGGTCCGAGACAAAGCTGAGTCTTGATTCATTGCTGTGAACTGTCAAATCTCAAGTTTCTGCTGTGCAAGTATAAGAACAAACTGAGTCCTGAATCTGAGGTATTTGAGTTTAGTCTCATTAAGTAAAGTGAAGCATTCGATTTTACAAAAATGACAACCTACTGAAATCAACACAGCTTCAAATATCCATTCATTAAAAAAACGGGGGACTTAGGTGTGGGAGCTCGGTGAACAGTGTGAGCACTAACCTGTGCACCTATACAGACTGTAAACAGACATAGCTGTGTAGGGATCAGTCTGATCTGTTCATGGACATGTACACAGGGTCTACTGCTGAGGTGGAGAATGTTTGCAATGATACTTTGCAACCATTTCCCTCACAAAAGGAATACATGCAGTATGATTAAAGGAAAATCCCTGCACAACATAATCGAGAAATCTAGAAGAGTTGCAAGAGTAAATGCTGACTCTAAATAAGCCATAAAATATAATCCTGAACTCCACTGTGCTGTACAAAAGTACCTTTAGTCAAAACAAAATCACAGTCTGACAACGTAAGTGTGCTCGGGTCCAGAACGCTGAAATCGCAGTGTGAGAGCAGGCTAGAGTGGGACTGGGGAAAGCCATACTGAGGCATGGTATGTTTCAAACAGGCCAAGTGTGAGTACACCCCAAGAACTGAACCCCCGAAAAGAGGGGAAAAATAGCAGTTTAGAGGGTAATTATTAAAACATATTTCCCTTTTTATGCCTGGAAGAATTTTGTAATATGATTTACCTTTTACATCCTGGAGAAAATTTGACCCACTCAATTATCACTTTGTAAGAAGCAATCTGGTGGTGAATAAGGTAAAAAGCCAGGCAAATTGAAATGATTGGTCTGTAACCAATCATTAACCAATCTGTCTGCAACTATAATTGCCTGTAACATGAATATGATTTGAAACTTACTAAATCTTAAGCTGTAACATTGTGCTGTTATATATTTGGATATTTGCTATGAAAATATATACAAGCCAAGAATTATTTTACCCCATTATGCATTATACTTTTCCTTAAACAATAAAATGTTTATTATTTTAAGCCCTAAAATACTGGATGCTGATGCTAACTGATAACAGATGCATTAATAATTCTGCATGGCTGTAGCAATAATGACAGAATCACATACATACTGTTGAAAAATAAATTATATATACATACATTTGTATGAAATTAAATCTTGTATCAGTGTCAGGCTGTGACTAACCTGAGTCCACTGGACCTAGCCTGATGTAAAAACAAGTAGAAATTTCCTTTAAGCACCAAACTTCTCAGAGAGAAAACAAAAACAACATGGCCTAGTGCACACCTAAATTCATCCACACTGTGCAGCAGTGATAATGCCTCAATGGGCCCTAATCCTCACTGCAGCTGCTTTTGCCACTGTATTCCAGGAAACCATACAATGATTGAGCAGCACTGGTCCACACCAGGTCAGTGTTGAGTGAATATACACTCGGCTGTGCACAGCACTTCCTGCAGGTAAAAATTGCCACAGTGCACTTAAAAGCAACAGCAATGCAGCAAGGGAGGAGCCTGCCACATCCATAGAAACATGGTGATTTGTCACTTGTGGTCTTCAGAGAACTGTTTAGTTCTCCAAGCGAACTATTGCAGGAGATTGAACAGAGAGGGGGCTTAATATGAACTCCTGAAAGACCAGCTCCTTTCACACCAGAAAGATGCGACCTTCCCTGGGGTAATGAAAGTGTATATTTGGGTCTGCTTCTTTATCAAATTCTCCATATTCAATTCAGCCAAGTACTGCACTTTTTTCAGTTTCACTTCTGTCCTCCAACCTCCCTCTAGGTCCTTGGGTGCTCTGTCTCAGCTGGATTTCCATCACTCTGTCTGACACTTCTGCAGAGAACACTTCTCCACCTCTTCCTCTTCCATCATTCCTCTCCCATTCAAATCCAATCTGGCTCCTGGGTGCATGGCATGGCCCACCTTGCTGACAGTGATGTGTAATTCCTCAGTATCGTACAAGAACTGCCTTCCTCTCAGAGTGGAGAGGAGCCATGCAGGGTGTGGGCTGTGGATGTGTGTGTGTGTGTGTGTGTGTGTGTGTGTGTGTGCAAGCACACAAGGGGGGAAGGAGGGGGGGATTGAGACAGCAGGCAAAAGCGTGAGGTGAATGATGACAATAAGCGGCCTAGCCATGGAATCCCTCAGATCTCTGCAGCATGATGCGAACACAGCTCAAGCTTTGAAGAAGGCAATACTGCACCAAAGATAAGAACGATGAGGGGAAGCATCCATGTCTTTAATAAATTTCATATCGCTGTTTATCAAGGAGTTGGAAGTTTAAAAAAAAAAAATCCTAGCTTCTCTCTCTGTCTGATGTAGGATGGGTACCTAGACATAACCCAACACTTCCCTCTCTTAACCTGCTCAGAAAGTCAGTCATATTTACTGAAAATCTTTACCAGTTTGGAACTGTGATGGGTGAGTTTGAAAGTTAACTGTGTGTATTTGTGGGACATCAAATCCTCACATATAGGACTTGTAAAGGAATACCTATGAAGAAAAAAAATATTAGCAGCTATTAATAGCCTAATAATAGGGCGGCACGTACAGGTAGTGTATTTGTACTTTACTGAAGTATTTCCATTTTGGGCAACTTTTTTACTCCACTACATTTCAAAGTCAAATATCTTACATCTTACTCCTCTACATTATGAAAATCTGCCTTCCTTTTGGTTTATGTGTGAGTTGTGAATAAAACCGTGATGTGTCTGAACAAATCTCCCTGCTCCACTATTGCCAGGAGACGTACAAACACAGCTGCCATGCTAAAACAAGTGAAAATGTTTCTCGGCCTAAAAGAAATAGCTAGCTAATTCCAAAAAGACAGACTATGTTTTTATCAACTGTTGTGTGAATTTGAGACTGTATGTAATCAGTTCTGGTTTTTAGAACTGTTATTAATTAACAAAATGATTTGTACCATTTAGTATTTGGCTGTATTTGAGTCATCAGTAAGTCCTATTCATTCATATACAATGTTTACGGGTCTGTAGACTGTTTAAGTAACAGATGTCTCAGAAACTCAAACTATACTGTGCAACTATATAGACAAAACAGAGGGTTGTGATGCTTCACTGGCCTGCAACATGGAGAAGAGAGCCTCTGTCATTCATACTCTAGGCTCAGCACTGCAGAAACTGAAACTATTCATAAGAGTCTTACGCCATTGTGAAAGTTTATACTTGTGTGTTGGCGTCTGAGTCGCTCTGCAATTACACCGCCAAAACTCTAGGGCTGGATTTCAAACATCATCTTTGTTAATATTTAGTCTTAATGTTAATATTTCTGGAGAGGAACGCATCATTAAGTGGACTTAATACTGAGGTTGGTTTGGAGGGGCAGCACAAAGACTGGGGAACCAAGAGTGACACTAGAATCTTTTCACCTACAATGTGTTAAGCACAAATCTATCTATCAAAAATTATAATAGAACATTAGAGCCACAGTATTTATTTTTTAATAGTTAAGTACATTTGAAGGTAAATACTGTTGTAATTTTACTCAGGTCAAGATCTACAACAGGGACTTCTACTTATATTGGAGAAAGATTTTTCCTTGCGTGTCTGTAGTTTTAGTCAAGTACATTTGTGTACTTTGTTGACCATTGAGTGTCGCTGTTACACCCAGGGACCTGGAGCTGTGGGTTCAAGCCCTGCTGTGTGTGTGACTGTCTGTGAGGAGGTGTGTTCTCCCAGTGTCCATGTGGGTTTCCTTGGGGTGCTCCGGTTTCCTCCCACGGTGCAAAAAACACATGTTGGTAGGTGGATTGGTGACTTGAAAGATTGTCCATATGTGTGTACCTAGCCACTGGAACGCATCGCATTGCAGTGCCAGTCCCAAAGCCCGGATAAATAGAGAGGGTTGCATCAGGAAGGGCATCTGGCATAAAAACTGTGCCAGCTTGGTGATGCAGATCACGGTTGATCCACTGTGGTGACCACTAA